>NC_088878.1:22722622-22945122 GCF_032884065.1 Artemia franciscana
CAAGTAGGGGCACTTATAGAAATGAATGGGATTTTCCCTTCCCCCATCCCCACCTTCTTGCAAGAAGTATCAAAGAAAAAAAAACCTCGGCAGCTTGAAGGAAAAACCTGGCAAAAGTGAAAAAAAAAATACCTGCGCTTAAAGATGCTCTTTTAAAAAGAACCACCTCCCTCTCCTAAAAGAAAGTTTTTACGCCTTTATAATAGTTGTAGGCGTGAATCTAAAAGACTAAAAACTAAAAGTATCTTAGAATATTGAAGTTTATGTGAGCAGTAGGCTATTTAACCGTATTTGAATTAGGGCACAAGTTTCGTTAACTCTCTCTGGTAGTGGATGACTAAGGTGCTCAAGTTGACAGGTAAACGTTTACCATTTTTAAGCCAAAGGAGAAATGAGTTATATCCAAGATGTGTCCCATATACGGCCGTAAGTTAAAAGTCAACCATTAGTCCAAGACCTCTTTGCTGAGGAATCCCAGCCTCTATCAGTGATCTGAAAACCAACCATGTTGCTTACCCTAATGGTGTCATTTTGGAAATTCCAAAAATAAATTATGAACGCCTCGTTGAACTATACCACAGTCGCCAATGCTAATTGGGAAGAAGGTTACTTCTTCATATTTTGGTGTGAACCCACGATCATCCCTCTCCAGAAGAAAAACTAAAATGCAGTTTGTGGTAACTATTCACCAATAATTTTTACTTGCCAATAGTCTATAGTCATGTTCGAGTCCTGCTAGGGCGCTTACAGGTAATCTTACGTGGTCATCCTAGAATACCATGCTCGTTTCCGGCTAAGAAGTTTGGTGGTTGGCTAAATATTAACATTCCGTCAAATCGTAGAAAAATGTCTTGAACTTAGCTGCAGTATCTATCATACCATCATCTTCAAAGGTTTACCCATTTGCTTTAGCTGACAAGCCCCCCCCCCCCCCCCATTTACAATTTAGCCATCCAACTTGGTCTTCTTGATGAGATACATGAACTTGAAGTTCAGGACATGTGTTATGAATGGAGAAAGCCTTACTGAAAGCCTCGAATGTCGACTGGTGTATTACAAGGTTACTCGCTATCAGCAGAGCTGTTCTGTTCAGTCTCTGCCTACTTGTAGCCTTTCACTCATTGACAACCTATATGGTGCTCTCGTAAATGAAGCAGTGATAGATAAGATAGCATATGTCCATCTTATAGATGAAACTGCTGACTCCCTTGTTCATTTGACCAAAAGACTCTTCAGATGACCATCCATGTCTCGAAAACGAAAAGCTATGTGTTCTTCGCCAAAGTTACACTCCCAGGTAAATTTTAGCTTCCAGCTTTGACGGGATAACATAGATCGGGGCGATAAAGGTGTCTGCCCTTCTGGATTGTGTGAGCATATGTCTCCCAAAGGTCGTCTCCTGTGGTCGAGTACACCGGTTTCTCCATAGAGATCCCATACCACCTGATCAGCATACCACCCCTTCTCTGTGTGGAAAAAGATAGTACTGATATAGTTCATCAACAGTCTGGTTGAAGAAGAGACCCAAAAATGATCTTTATGATCTGTAAGGCGTGATGTAAACGACGTGATGGAATTCAGTCAAGTGTAAGATAAAGATGTTAGGCAAAGAAGGAACGCATGGGATTATCCAAAAAGTACGGGTAACTTAGAATAGAGGAAACTTGCACTAGTATAAAAAAAAAAATAACCAGTGCCAAATAACCAGTGCCTTCTATCGTCTCTTTCTTGATATTATTAAGTGTTGTAATAAGAGAAAATCAGTGTAAAAATGTTATTGGCAAAAATTAATATAGTAATAAGTGTATGATTTTGAAAAAAAAGAAACCATAATTGTGAAATTTGAAGAATGTCAAGACACATTCGCCAAATTCTAGTAGTTACTCTTTACCATAGACTATATTTAAATAACATAAAGCAGTCATCTCCCAAGAAGATATTTTTATTATTGTTATTATTGATGGAACAAAGAATGTAAAACATATCTGAATAGTGGGACTTCATGCCCTTCACATAAACAAATATTTATGAACTGAACTCCCTCTTGAATGATTACATACCCAGATTGATTCATGCTTACCATTCTTTTGAGAAGTATAAGAGCAAAAAATGGATTCAATTTTGTTTTGATTGCATAGGGTAGAATTTTCTTTGTTTTAATCCTTTGGGTTTAAAAGATGAGTGAAACGAGTATGCTTGAAAATTGATTAAGTAGGCCGTAACGAAACAAAGTTATATTTTTCGTACTTGAGTTCAATAGGAGGTGGATGTTTAAAAATATTGGATTAAATCAGTCTTATTAGCAGAGAAGCAGTAGAAACGGACTAGTATTTGCTTTAGCAGAGGAACATGTAGCAATTAATTATACACATTGGATAACTCATTCTTTAACAGCTGAAACATATCTCCTTGCGAATTTCACCGTCACTATCATTATAGAGCAGAATAGAATCATTGTTCTCTTAAATAGCTTTATGCTAACACGAGCGTGTTAATTTTTTAAGAAAAAATGAATTAAACAATGCAAGGAGCTGCGAAAACTCAAGCAAAATAATAATAATAAAAGAATAAATAAAAAGTAGCAAGCCCTTTTTCAAGGTCGGGCATAACAAAATATAAGGAATAGATGGAGTTATAAAATCAATGGTTCGGATTATGAATTAAACCTGATAAACGCGCTACGGTATCTTTTTGTTGTATGACTGATAAACTCGTAAGGTAATAGTCTACTAATAATCTTTGTAATTAGTCTAGTAATTTAGCTGCCTAGTTGTCGTGGTAGGGGTGAAGATTGTGATGGTGAAACGGGGTATTGTTGGCATTTCAGCTGAAATTATATGGTAAGTTTGTGTTGTCAGTTTATGTCTCCTAATTGCCAAAAGTTCAAGGTCTGCGCAATAAGAAATATGGAAAAGCTCAAACGAATAAAATACTGTATGAAGGAGCTACGGTGTCTTTCTGCTGCCGAAATGAAAATCTCTTGAAATAAGAGTCTACTGCCCTTTTTCTAATTAGTTCTTGAGTTTTTAAAGGGTTTTAGAAAAAACTAGGAGATTTAAACTTTCTGAATACATCAATAGTAAACCTCAGATCACTGTTGTAGCTCAATTCTAGGTTCGTGAAAAGTAAATTCAAGACGGGTTGTCGGGTTATTTCAGTTCAGTGGTAAAAAATTGTGTTTAATTTATAGGGAGGCATGGGTTTGACTCCTTTTGATGACACATTTTATCTGAAACCCTTTTGCAGTTTTGCAGGTTCATTTCAACACCATGTTGCGCAGAACCACTATACTCTAACCATTGTCAATAACAAAGGCTTCTGTCTGAAATTATTATTTCTATAAAACTCGTTTTATTCTAGGTCTGCTTCACGCAGCGAGGTGACGCAAAATTCTTCGGCCTCTGCATCTATAACAGATTTGTCTGATTTTGGCAGCAGCAGAAAAAAGAAAATGAGTAAGAAAGAACGTAGGAAAAATCTTCGTCGATCAGCTCGTGCAAAAAGATCGTATCAAGAATGGTCTGATTCAGAGTCTGAGTTTGAAGCTCCCAAGAAGAAAAGGAGAAAAAAGCTGGGCAGAAATTCGAGTAGCTCATCAGAAAGTGAAAGCAATTCCAGTGAAGGTAGCTCTGCCTCTTGGAAGCGAAAAAATAGTCGAAGGTTTGATTTTATTTTTCTGAGTTTTTCTTTAATTTTGTAAAATAATAAATATAAGTATATAAAATTCTTTGTTGAAAGAAATAAATTCCTAATGGGAATATGGATCGAAAAGAGAATCGATTTTTGGTGTATCGGAATCAAGTAAGTTTTTCTAGTTCTGGAAAGATTCTTTGTGGTACGTACTAAGCAGTTTGTTATAACAGAGTCTAGTTATTTTCATGTATGTATATTGTTTAAGATACATATATATATATATATATATATATATATATATATATATATATATATATATATATATATATATATATATATATATATATATATATATATAAATATATTGTAGTACAGGAGGCCAAGCATCGCGTGGTGAAGCAAATTTTAGACATAAGAAATGGTGCCCGGCGTATTCACCCTCTCGCAGAAAATTCCTCTGTACAATCCCCCGTGTAAAATTCTCCTTACATGTGAAATAGAACAGCCAAAAGGAAAGTAAAGCAAATAAAATGGATGAAGAAAATAAGGGATTGTGGAAAATTCTACCTATATTACAAAACAAAAGTAGAATATCTGAGAGTTGGCTTATCTTAGAAGGAGAAAATAGAGGTTAAAGAAACTAATCTGTTTTTTATTTGAAATTATTCAGGAAAAGTATGTCTGTGTGTGTGTTTTATTTTGTTGTGTTTTGTTTTTTGTTGTTTTTTTTTTGTTTTTTCAGTAAAAAGCCTTTTTGCATAATTTTCTAGATTTGGGTGCATTGACTTTTTCATGCCGATTCAAAAAAGAAAAATCAGGCTCCGTTTTAAGTTTTGGTTCAGGCGCAACGACCTAAAACTGTGACACCTCCATGACACATCTGTTTTATGCAATCTGATAGCAGTTTCTTGTCATACCAAACCCACTGATGATGATTATATCCGGGAAAAGGTATCTCCGAGGGGTGCTTGACCCCTACAAAAGACCTGAAATATTAAATAATATTATCTAGAGAATTTCACTTGCTGCCCATTACATTTTTGTCTTTTTAGCAGCAGCTCAGTCTAACTGAGCAAAAATGTAAGCGAGTTAGTGATTATAAAAAAAAAAGACTGTTATCGCCTGAATTTTATTTTTATTCGATAAATTGAATAAAGCGTCACACTTAGTTTATTGAGAAATTGTTCATAATCTTTATAATGTTTAATTATTTATAACCTGCAAATGAACATTAGTAAATGAACAGGAACAGTCTGGTTAAGGGTAAAAATTAAATATTCAAATTTAAAATTTTCAAGGAAAAGTAGATAGTTAGTCGGGAGAGGTTCCGATAATAAGAAAACAAGAAAGAAAATGTAGTAATTGCTCAGTCTGGTAACAGAAATTAAAAAAAGAGGCTATTCAGTCAAAGAACCGTAAATTATTCGATATATATCATAAAATGAAAATATGTTGATAGATAATAAAATCTAAAAATAGTTGTCATCATCAGAATCCGACACACCCACACCTCCACAACTACGTAGCAAGCTATAATTTTTTATTCCTTCACAACACAACCTGCAACCATTTGTACGAGTGCAGGAAGGCAAGATTCTCTGGATCAAAAGTGCCCACTGAGGCAAGGAACTAGTTAATGGTATCACACCCTGGGTTTCGCTGAATATCCATCCACAGTTGAAGGGGTTGTAGATAATTGGAAGAGATTTCAGAGTCTGAAGCAGGATATGGAATTGGAAAAGGATACGCTTTATATCGAACCGGAAAGTGTTCTCGGTCGGCGGAATACTTTTTAGACCTTTCTTCCTATGGAAGAGATGGACTCGAAGAAGATTGAGTGACTTAGCCACCAGGCTTATTATTTTACGTGGCAACAACCAGCTTCCTGTATACCTGTGTTATTTCTTGTTCAAATCAAGCTAAATTTGAAATGTCACTTTCAATCTTCTTGCTTACATCAGCCGTAGCTTCTAATAAACCACTCTTCACATATGTGCTCAGAAATGTCAAAAAAAAGTCGTATCGCAATCACTGAAACAATGCAATATAGCCATAGAGCTAACAATGATGTTGGTGCCGATTTTGCCACACAATGAACTGGAATTATTTTTTTTTGGAAACTCTGTAAACAGCTCGGGATTTTGATGCTGAGATATTAAAGCCAGCTGTTGGTGATGTTGAAGCAATGTCACAATAATGTATGTGTCATTAGCACTAACAACAACTTTCGAATCTTATTCCATAAGCAAGATGCAACATGAAACACTGTGCGAGTGTAGGCCTCCTCGTGAGTGCTTTCAAGCTCTGCAATAGTGACAGAAACCTTATCCATTCGGAGCTTCACCACGCTCTTTCTCTCCGAAAATCTTCCTCCCAGAAAAATGCTGAAATCACTTCTGAGAATGCACTGGTTCTTAAATTCTGCAAACACTAATTCGATTTTTTTTTTTTTTTTTTTTTTTACAATTTATCGCCTCTTCGTTCCTAGCTCCCGCTGCTATCTTTGAGGCGGACAGAAGAGCCAGAGGGGTTCTCGTGGCCAAAAAGTCGGCCATACCTACCTACAACCGCATACAACAGTCGAGCGTCTGCAAAAAAAAATATCCAGAAGTTTCTGAAATATCCTCTGAGAGATAAATTTCAAAGTGTCTTTTTCAATTAACTCCAAAGACCGAAAATATGGCATAAAATCAACAACCGCTCCCACTTGGTTGCAGGTTTGGCTGTCCTCTGTTACAGTTGGCCATGAGTCTGCATCAAATTAGATCTAGCAAAACTGATTTTTTACCCCTACATAGTCTCCGAACGCCTTCTTTTTCTTCAAAATGCTACTTGAAAATAGAAGCATTTTGTGGGATAAGAGTTTTCCCAGAACATCCACTGGAGATCCTTGACCACCATGCCAACATGGCCTTTTTAATAACGTCTTGTTCCTGTGATGCTCTGGCAGCTACCCTTTTGACTGCAGGGACCAGTTTTTTTGGCGTGACCATGGTTTTGACTTTTATCTTTAAAAAAATGGACATTTTCCCACTCAGAAATCCTTCAATCGCTTTGAGGCCTTTCCGACTGCTTTATCAGTCACTTCGTATGTTGTTATGTTAATCAAGGTCTCTTCATCATATCTGAATGGATTTAAATTGTCGTAAATGGATGCAAATGATAGTTGCAGTCTTCTCAACTAGAAATTCTACTCTCTTAGCCCTTACCACTTTATTGTCAGAATCACTTTTCTTGCCAGTTGGCACAGGACCCTTGAAACTTTTGTACAAAACAGTACTTTAGTTGTCCACTTTGAAACGGCTAACGAGCTTAGAGCTCTACCTTTAATGTCACTTTTTTTTTCTTAGCTTCTAGGCTTAGGCTAGATTTAAGGGCATGATCAGGTGGCACAAGGTTCATCGAGCCTTGCGCTTGACGTTATAAAAGGTGGACAAAAATTTTGTGTTTATTCCTTCTGGAATGTCTTGCATTTATTCCAAGTATATCATCAAACACTCAGCGTACAATGGCCAGATGATGCCATGGCCACCTGGCCACCGGGTAAGTTACCATAGTAAGCTCCTATCCTGAAGAATAACATGGTAACAAGTGACTATACGATGACACGACTAGATTAATCTTAAGATAAACATCATGATAAAGAAGTAAACAAAATTTTATAAGAATTTGCTGAACCTGTGGAAGCAAATAAGTGAATCAAACACTTAATTTTGATACATTTAATCTTATAACATATGTAATGTAACCCCAATACAAGCAACACTCTTGCTCTTGGGTAAACCTCTGGTATTTCTAAGAAATTGCAAATATTAACCTGAGAAGTTATTATTATAATATGATTTTACCCCATGAACTTCGGTCTAAAATATCAATTCGGTCTGAAATATCTTAGCAACAACTTAGTAACAAGTGGTCATTGTTTAGAGTAATCAAGTGTGGTAACATTAACAGTAACAAGTGTGTCCCAAAGACTTATATTCAAAAATTACTCCATGCATGTTGCTGTCTTTGCAAAGCATTTGCTTTCTTTTAATTGACAAGCGATGTAATATAGTTTGGTCAGAACACTCTGTTCCAGAACGGGTCTGTTTCAGAGAAATAGCGCTTTTTTTATAATATTTTTCGCAATGCTCTGTGACGGAATGTAAAAGAGCAATTTAATGATAAGAAGGAAATTATACGTCAAATGTTGGTAAATTTATGTAAAGGACCACTTTTAGTTTGCTGACGCAATAGGCACGATTCTGGTTGAAATACCGCATGCTTTGGTTATTGCATCAGCTTCAGGCTTGTTAAAGCTAGTTAATCCATCCTTTTGAGAGAAATCCAATGTTAAAATACTATTAGAGCAGAATAAATCTTTTGTCCCTTACATGATATTGGAAGGACTTACTTTATAAAGAATTTACTTTAGAAAAAAAATTTAACAGAAAAATATACTATAAAATGCAACCTTAGATTGTTATAATTTGTCTATTGATTGAATTGGCTCTACTTTTGATTGCTAGTATATTTAAAATTGTTAGTGTTATGTATAGTTGAAATGATACAATTTTATCAAAAGCTTCTAAAGAAATTTCAGGCAAATTTAATGGTAGACAATCCTCATTCCATGTTGTATAACAGAGATTCTATAGTGCACTGTTGAAACAGTGATTAGCTATCCAAATACTGAGCGTCTTACCTTACCTCTTGTATGTGTCCTGCTCCGAATTAAAATATATTTTCAAACCCAGATCATTAATAGAATCAAGAACGAAATCAAAACCAAACTAATATCAAAAAGGTGGGGAATGACACAAAAATGGAAGGAAACTGTATGATTATCACAATATTGGGTAAAATTCTAGATTAAGAGTTTTTAACTATTTGGGTAAGAAGCCTAGTTGAACAAGGTGAATCAAACTTTAAGGAACAGATCCAAAGCCTCGACAATGTCATGGGAAGTATCAGTTTTTCTTTCCAGAGGACACTGAGGTTTAAAGACTTTGGGTAATTTTTAATGTTACAAAAGTAAAATTGTTAGAAATAGACTCAAACCTTAAAAAAACGCACTAAAACAGCACTTTGAGCCATGCTTAATCTTTCATATAACTTGAAATTCTGTAGTCATAATAAGTTGCTGTTGTGCTTTCGAAACTTAGACCCAAAGAAATCAATCAACATCCAAAACTAAGGTAGATAATTTCTGCCAAAATTTAGATTGCCGGTCTTCTGATTTGGCTTACATGTCATCTATGCAGTCTTTCAAGCCCTTCAAATAAGGATAGGGCGAAAATGGTAACTTTAAAAACCTCTCCAGGTTATAGGCTAGCCTATATTACACCCTAAGTTCATTCCTGATAATCTCATTTTCCTACCTAATCGCTACTTTACAAGACAGAAAAAAAAACTCATCTATAACTCTGCCTATTGTCGAAAAGAAACGAATTAAGAAAAGAAAAAGACTGAGAATGTCCTATTTACGAAAAGATATAGCCTATGACTGATATAGAGGTTTCTGAACCTTATTCAATACTCTATCCAAATATAATGATTATTTCCAATCCTAATTTTCTGTAATAAGTTTAAAACTTTATTTATTGCCCATTATTTCTGTTTCTTCTTTAAATTTAACGCGTCACAGGAGCATTGTAACAGGTTGCGTTGCAAACTTGGAAAATCTGTAAAAAAAACTCTCGAGATAGTTTTTTCCTAGTCTATCCCGCCATTTCTAAGGATGAAGCACCCCGCTGAGGTACATATACCCGGGTGTAATCGCAATCAGAGTGTTCGATGTGACTAGAAACTGCTTTCAAACTGCGTTAAACATATGTGTCATGACGACCTGAAAATACGTGTTTTTTTGTCTACTGGCGTCTGGACTATTTAAATCGCTAAACTGAATAATTTTGCTCGCCATAATTTTTTAATTGTGAATAAAACTCTTGTGCTAGTTTTTTTCAAATACTCCAAGTCATTTTTAAGGGTCAAGCACCCCTCGACGGTATCTATTCCCGGGATAATCAGCTAGTTCGATAGGACTAGAAACTGCTTTCGAATTGCGTGAAACAGATGTGTCATGACGACCTTAAAATAAGCATATTTTTGACTACTTGCACTTGGACTATTTAGATCGCTATACTACATAATTTTTGCTCGTCATATGTTTAATATAGATTTTTACTCTTGTCTAGAAACAGTTCTTTCAGTAAGTTTCTGTTGCCTAGTCAACTAGTGAATTTGGTGCCCCAGAACTATACAATAGAAAAGCAAACTTACTTTACTTAAAATTTAATCCAAAATAATATTTTTAGTTGTATATCTTGCAAGGATTACTTCCAAAGTTCAGTTGTCCTGTCCTGTGGAACTAAACGTTCAATTAACCTTTAAAGTGGCTAACTAATTAAGCAATGACACAATTATGCCAAAAAAAGCAAAATTAACTCAAATCTGGACCTTTAAACGGTATTTGAATTAATATTTAATCAGTGTCCAACTTCATTTTGACAATTTTTTTGGGTCCTGTTAAAATCCCTCAGAATATTGAAAAAATATATTAAGGGCGCCGGGGTGGAAAAAAGTGAATTTTTCCAAAAGTCAGAATTGTTCGTATGCCAGTTTTAGAAAAATTATAGAGCCGTTTTTTTCTAAATCTCTCTCTCTCTCCCTCTCCCGCTCTCCCTCTCTCTCTTTCTCTCCCTCTCCCTCCCCCTCCATATCTCTCTTTCACTCTTTTTTCCCTCATTTTATTTTTGACTTACATTCATGTAAGCTGTTTTGAAGAAAACGTTTTGGATTTATAAAGCATAAGGTTTCGTATAAATTACTTCTCTTTTCTGGTCTTATAATTTTATTACTTACAGGAGATCTAATTGGAATTTATCAAAAAGCGTGACAAAAACAAAAAGTTCGCCCAAAAAAACCGTCTCACCAAAGACAAGAAAACGTAAATTGAACCGATTAGAATCAGGTGAGTCTAGCGATTCAGACGATGAAGTTTCCCCTTCTGCAGTGAAACCCGTCCTCGAAGAAAACGAAGACGAAACTGTAGGGGAAGAAAAAGAAGAAACGAAGTGTGTGGTAAATGCTGAAGAAAAGAAGCCAGAGCCAGCTCCAAAGCCGAAAACTAGACGAGGAAAGGTAAATCAAATGTTAAATCACATCTAGCCCGCTTGAAAAAAAAAGTTTATAATAAACTATAATTCATGTTTATTTATATTAATAAAACCTGATTGAATGTAAATAGTTGTATAACATCGAGAAAAAAATCCCGGTTTTCCGGAGTGTGGAGTCAGAGGGTAAAAATCTTTTCATTTTGATGTCTTCGGTACTTAAAATATTTATTAAATGAAGATTTTCTTCATTGAACAATTTTTTAAAGGCTCGGTTCTTCAGTTTTCGTTACTATGGACTATAGTTTGTTCATTACTTGGTTAAGTCTGTTGCTGCAATACTTATTTTACATGCGCATTTGAAGTTGTAGATTCTTGGTTACCCGTAGAACGATATCGTTTTTTCCATATTTATGTTTTTGATGACTCGGTCTTAGTTTTGTTAATATAGGATTGTTCCCATCACTCAACTTTTTCTCTGCAATGTGTTGTGATCTTGAGCTATTTGTAATCTGACTGTACCTTGTTTCAATTTTTTTTTTCACTTGCAGCATCGTGAGGTGTCCCCAGTTCCGCTAGAAGAGGATGCCCCGTCTAGACGTCAAACTCGTGGCAAGGTGGGGCTATATCGTGTTGATCTCATGGATGCTGAATATGATAGCGAAGAGGTTAGAGGTTTTTGCTTTTAAAACTTGTCAAGTTTGTGCATAATTTTGTTTAGTACGCACAAAATTTTGTACTAGCCTTCATAAAGTTTATTTAAAAAAAAAAAAAAAACTATTTCCTTGAAGCCAAACTGACTGAATTATAGAACATATTCTGTTAGCAGAAAGTCAGTGATAACCTAATGTTTGCACCATCAAAACCGGTTGTTGGGTCGCTTGACGAACCATTTACAGGGGAGAGAGAATTTTTAAATGTTGTATTTCTGCCTTGAAAACAATAGTATTGGCCTTAAAGTGTATGAATTAAGTATGCCTTTTTTCAAAACAGGAGATGTTTACTTGAATATGGCCTAACCATCCCTACAGCTAACTAATTTGAGGATTTTGGAAGGCAACTTGCCGTCCTATGGGCAATGGGCTAATTTTGAAGATCTGTGGGTTATCTTGATGAATTTATCTTCATTGGAAAGCTTGCTAAATGAATAATATTAGTTCTAGTGCAAGGAAATGCGTCCATTTAGATGGTGGTAAAAAGAAGCAAACTAGACATGAATGATGTAGGGAGATATATGACCAAAGTCACAAAACAAACAAGGGAAAAAATCCATTAAGAAGATTTGTTGTTTTTAATCTATTTTAAATGATTTTTAAAAATGTAAGAAAAAGATATGTAAATTAAAGAACGATATTAAAACCTATGATGAGCCGAAAAAAAGTATGGTAGACCCACAGAGGGTTTCCAGTAAATATCCGACTACAGACCTTCACAGTTTAGGTGGTTTAAGGCCTCGAGGAATCCTTGACTTGTAATTTAAAGTCTACCTGGGCCTTAACCAAAAAAAGCCAGTGGTCGAAAAGTTTTGAATGTAGTCTGTTTCAGTGTAGCTATTTGTCCATCCCATTTCAAGCAAATTCCCTTATTTCCATTTAGAAAATAGTTGGGAATTGGAAACTAGTTAGTTCCAAGGCAACATAATCTAGGCATGATTTGAGGAAGAAAAACGTGGGACAGGTAAACAATGGAATATGTAAGCCAGTGAAAACCGAGAATATGCAAACATTCGGCCAAAACCTCCACTCCGCCGCCCTCATTGAAAAAGGGAGAAAAGCCGTTTTCGTTTTCCATTGTTATTTTTTATTTATCAATTTATGCTTTGTATTTTTCTTAATTAATTAATTTAGAATTTTCCTTCACTAATGTCTGCTCTAGTTGTTGAAACTTTCTAGGTAACATTTTTAAAATTACTGGCTTCTAGTTATAGATAGGAATGTGCGTCTTAATTTGTTACCGTAAGCTTTATAATGGCCTTTACGAACCAGTTTCTTTTTATTTTTATTTTATTTTCATCTTCAACATCAAAATCGTGAAGATTTTATTCGCTTTTGGGAAAGGATGCACACAATTGGCCAAAAAACAATATTTCGATTTTTTTTTTCCGTTACAAATTTGAAGACAATATGGGACATTCTGTCTGTACTGCTACTACTAACAACGCACTGCAGCACCAGGCCACCTGAGGCCAACACAGTTGTGCATGCTCTTCCACCTCCTTAATCTATTGATACATTCATTCTTCACCCCTTCCCGTATACTTTCAGTTCCGGTTGAGCTACTATATGTTTAGGGGCATTCTCATTGAAAATATCCTCTTTTTAATATTTTCAATGAAAAAATTGAAAAGCGACTTATTTGCCCTACTCTTCCGGTTTTCAAAAATAAGATCCCTCCCTCCCCCCTCCACTGCTCCTAAATTTTTGGGAATCAATGTCGCTGGGTTGAATAAAGAATCTGTTTATTTTCTCTAAGTGATGATGAGCTTACTTAGTAATTATGTTAAGTTTCTTTTATTATCGTTTTATCACGTCATTTTTAATTAGAAGATACATTATGATTTTTATCCAGGTTTTCTTATTTAAAGAGAAGGACATGGATTATTTTATTCACGTTGACAAGGAAAAGGCTGTGTTGGGATAATTGAATTGGCTTTTTCCTAGTTTGTATTGAAAGTTGGATGGTGTTGTAAGAAAATAGGTGCCGAAGGTTCAGGCCATGGGTAGCATCAAATATTCTAGAGCTGTGAGTCCTGAACTGGGACGCCGGACCTACCGCTGATGCATGGCAATGTTTTGGTGGGACATGTTTAGGACGTGTACCCTTTGGCAGACTATGCTTTAAAGCCTTAGTCGCTTGAATGTGAATGACGTCACATTCAAGCGCATTTAAAGAGCAAAAAAGATATATGATAGTATTGCAATTACATTATACTTGTAGAAGAGGTATTGTTTTCAGACTTTATTTTTCATTACTATAGTACAAACTATGCCCAAAGGATAACCCAAAAACGTTATCAGGTTAATGTCCTTTTAAGCTTCCTTCAAAATAAAAAATTAAATATCATTAGGGGGCATCAGAATTTCAGAAATGCCTTGTGGGGCGTGGCCGAAAATCGGTTGGGAAGCACTGCTCTAGAGGCTTCTTCTACTTTTTTGTTCTAAGGATCAATACGATGCATATAACTTTTTTTTTAATTTATGAAAAGTATGTTAAACTGCATAGATTAAATTCACTCCAATTTCCCATGCTCTTTGCCTTCAGCTTGTGACCTATTTTTAGGAGGTCGGATACCTTTTCTGTATTTTGGAACTCATTATTTTGGGCTGCATTGCGTGTTTTTATCATTGCCGCATAGTCAAGTTACAAGGAAATTTATTTGCTTTGTAAAATCTTGCCAGCTATCCATACTTAGTTATTAATTGCGAAAAACTAATACTAATACAGCATATATACAAAATTACAAGATCCAGTGGCAATTTAGTAACAATCGAATTATATTTTCTTTAGTTCCTACTTGCTTTATTCAAACATGAAAGAACAGGCTAATAGAGTAAAATAGCTTCTTTCTTTTCTTTGAAAAATTCCTTTGAGAATTCTTTTACGAACTTTTCAAACAGTTCGTGGTAACGAACTGTAGTAAGGAGCGCCCCGGCTCAATAGTAACCAAAACTCTAAAAAATCGAATTTTGATACCAATAGCTACATAAAAAAAATCGCATTTTAATGCTGATTTCAAATATATAACTTTCATCAAGATTAATCTGACCTATCAAAAGTTACGAGCCTGAGAAAATTTGCCTCATTTTAGAAAATAGGGGAAAACACCCCCTAAAAGTCATACAATCTTAACGAAAATCACACCATCAGATTCAGCGTATCAGAGAACCTTATTGTAGAAGTTTCAAGCTTCTATCTACAAAAATGTGGAATTTTGCCTTTTTTTGCCAGAAGACAAATCACGGATACGTGTTTATTTGTTTTTTTTTCTTCTTTTTTTCCAGGGGTGATCGTATCGACCCAGTCGTCCTAGAATGTCGCGGGAGGGCTCATTCTAACGGAAATTAAAAGTTCTAGCGCCCTTTTTAAGTGACCAAAAAAATTGGAGGGCACCTAGGCCCCCTCCCACGCTCATTTTTTCCCAAAAGTCACCGGATCAAAATTTTGAGATAGTCATTTTATTCAACATAGTCAAAAAACCTATATATCTATGTCTTTGGGGACGACTTACTCCCCCGCAGTCCTCGTGGGAGGGGTTGCAAGTTACAAACTTTGACCTGTGTTTACATATGGTTACTGGGAAGTGTACGGACGTTTTCAGGGGGATTTTTTTCTGGTTTGGGAGGGAGAGTTGAGGTGGGGGGGGGTTACGCGGGAGGATCTTTCCATGAAAAAACTTCTCATGGGGAAGAGACTTTCAATGAAGGGGGCGCAGGATTTTTTTGCATTATTTAAAAAAACAAGAAAAAAATGAATATGAGAAGTTTTTTCTACTGAAAGTGAGGAGCAGCATTAAAACTTAAAACGAGGAGAAATTATTGCGCATATGAGGGGTTTACCTCCTCGTAATACCTCGCTCTTTACGCGAAAGTATTTTTAGTAATTTCAACTATTTATTCTACGGCCTTTGTGATTCAAGGGTCATTCTTAAGGAATTGCGACAGAATTTAAGCTTTAGTGTAAAGAGCGAGGTATCGAGTAGGGGTGAACTCCCTCATATACGCAATAAAAATATACGAATATAGAAGTTCGTTACGTAAGTTAATTCGTAAATTACGTATATTTTTTACTAATGAAAATGTTCGTAAAACAATTAAAAGTTCTAGTTGCCTTTTTAAGTAATCAAAAAATTAGAGGGCAGCTAGGCTTCCTCCCTCTCTCCTTTTTTCTCAAAATCTTCCGATTAAAACTATGAGAAAGCCATTTAGCCAAAAAGAAAATTAATATGCAAATTTCGTTTTAATTATTTATGTGCGGAGAGCCAAGATCAAAACATGCATGAATTAAAAAATGTCCAGAAATTAAATAAAAAAAACAAGTTTTTTAAATGAAAGTAAGGAGCGAGAATAAAACTTAAAACGAACAGAAATTACTCCGTATATGAAAGGGGCTTTTCGTCCTCAACGCCTCTCTCTTTACGCTAAAGTTTGACTCTTTCTCTTAACTCGACTTCTAAATTTTTAACAAACTTTAGCGTAAAGAGCGAGGCGTTGAGGACGAAAAGCCCCTTTCATATACGGAGTAATTTCTGTTCGTTTTAAGTTTTATTGTCGCTCCTTACTTTCATTTAAAAAAACTTGTTTTTTTTTTTATTTAATTTCTCTAAGGATCCGAAGGAGTATGCCTATGTTTTTTTTCTTATCATCAAAGTAATCTTAAACTGCTTAGATTGAGTCCACTCCGATTGCTCTTTACCTTCAGCTTGTGAAATTTTTTTTAGGAGAAAACAAAAAAATGGATGCGGAAATTTACTCATCCAAATAAAGGATCTGAATCTTCAGAAGACGAAGAAGAATCTCCCAAAAAGAAATTTTCTAGAAAACATCCAGCCAAAAAGCTAAAAGCATTGCCAGTTGAAAATAAAACTGTGGAAGAGAAAACCCCCGAGGACGAGAAAATAATACTTACTAGCAATGAAAATTCGAATATTAGTGAAGTTGCTAGTGAATCAAATGACGCCACCGCTACTGTTGATGTTCTGTCACCTACTAAGCTAGTTCTGCACATTAATCGGTCAAAAACTTCTAAAACAAATACAGTTGAAGAGACTCAACCTGTTGAAAAAGAAGAAGAACACCCTGAGCCAATAAACGAAGCACAAGCTAAAAAGGAAGAAAATACAACTCAAGAAGTCTCTAATGAACCTTCAACTAAAGAATCAATGGTTCCTGCAACAGTAACAGAGGTGGAGAAAATAGAACCTACAAAAGGTGAAGGGGTTGTGGATCTACAGACGACGAAAATTCAGAAAAAAGGAGGGTAAGCTCTCATATTTATTATTATGTATCTGCTTTTAGAACGTGTTTTGTTGAGTTGGAAATAAAGTAACTGTTGACTCATATACAAATTATGGTTGTAATAGAAGCTATAACCTAGTAAAGATCAAATCACAACCCATAGTAGCCGGAATTTGTAAATCGGTTTTTTAAATAAGCTTTCCGGTGATAAATATTTCTGATATAAAAGTATTTTGGAAAACAATATTTTTTGTTTAGATTCGACAGGACAGTAATCTGTCGCTTAAATATCCTACAAAAGAGCCTGAAACACAGGAAAAATGACAAAAATGGAAATTATAAATCATTATTAAAATCACCATTTTCGAAATCCCGTAACTGGAGGTTTGCAGTCCTCCACCTTGAACATCAAGAAAATCACATTTTGCACCTCTGATTGTCTCGTTTTTCTTGTTTTTCTTATGATAATATTAAACCAGTGGTCTTAGATTCTCGAGAGCTTGCTTATTTAAACGTAAATGAATACCTTTTATGAAATGAATACTAGATACCTTTTATTATAACGAAGTAGATCACGCCACAGCAAGATGTCGTTATCTGCCATTTGGTGTTAAAAAGAAATCAAGCTTGCCTAAATAATTTCAAAATGCCGGAAAATGAAAATTCAAAGATAGCTCACTGATTGGTTATAATTTAAAACGTTTAACCAAGGAAAATTATATTTTAGCATGGGTCGCATGAGTGTTGTCTTCCTTTTTTCTGTGTCATTATCACCATAACGAAATCATATGTACTTTGTTCCTTTGTTTATTACTTTTATACCCGAGGGTTTGTTTAAAAACTAATACTAGTAAAAGTTACTCTGTTATAACAGGGGTTTCGAAGTAAGTTTTTCCCCAGGTAGTGACAGAGAACTGGTTACAGAGTTATCGCAAGTCGTTGCACTTGCCAACTTTTACTTTTGGGGAAATAAAATTCCTTATGGTTTGTTTCTGGCTGATGCAAGACGCTGCACGTGATGAGCTTAAACTCCGGATTAGGGAAAGCAGGTCTTCCTTCGTTATCGCAAGAGTTGATGATGATTGGAACAATGTAGTCGTTCCAATCGCCTATTAATTTTTATAGCAATGCCAAACTAGTTTAGCTTATTCGGGAGGGGTGTCTTTGAGTATGGTTTTTCAGAAAAACATTAGTTCTATCAGATAAAAGAAATAAAATGAGTATACGTTAGTGAATTCTCGACTTGCTGTTGTTTATAGTAGAAAGATCTTTAGAGGACTGGAAATGTCCCCATTACAAAAATGCTTCAGTTAGCTAGAAGAATAAGAACTAAGAAAAAAAAGAACTAAAAAAAATAAGAAGAACCACGCTTTCCTCAAGCGAGAAGTAAAGGAGGGAGGAAAAGCCACAACAAGAAATAAAGGAGAAAAACGAAGCTATTGTCGTAAATAGATAAATTGAAGGGAAGAAATTGACAATTTATAATTTTCAAAAAGACCTTTAGGAGCCGTAAGTTACATCACAAAAATAGGGTGAATTATGCATGCTTGTATAACGAAATTATGTAGAAACATGGGAATTCTAAATAGGGAGGAAATTGTTTTTGGTGTTGAAAACGAAATGCCCAACTTTCTTTCTTTTTTCTTTCTAGTTCAGTCAATATATATATATATATATATATATATATATATATATATATATATATATATATATATATATATATATATATATATATATATATATATATATATATATATATATATTTAATGTTGTGTCCTGTTTCAATAAGAAATGGTGTTAATATTCAAGAATAATGTAACTTTACTTCTCAATATTTCTGAGTTTAAGACGAAAAATAAAAATATTCAAGAATTAAGTTAAAGTTCTTTATGCCTCGCAGCGCAGTAGGAAAGTATGCCACTAAGGGTCTATAAATTGTTTATATTAATTGTAATTATATAAATTATATTCAGAGAATGCCTAAACATAAAAAAGGTTCTGGTAAAAGAGCTATGAAAAAGAAGCAAAGGCAGCTTTGAAAAACAACTGCTTAGTTGCTGCCATGCCCAAAGACTTTTAATGAACATATCAAATTTAATGCATCAAATTGAGAATATCTTAGAGTCCCTTTGAGATAATTGGAGTTCCAGGGTAACGTGCAATTTGCAGGAGAAAATAGGAAAAAAATATAGATTTTGACCCTCAAATCCCGAATATGCTAGAAGCAATTGTCAAAAAACCATTTTGTTTTCAAAGAAGGATTAGTAAGGCAATATAGACGAGAAGGATCTGATTGAACAAACACTATCTTGTGTGGCGGCGACCCGTAACATCTTCACAGTTCTGAGACAACTGCCAAAACCATTCGCTAAACTGCTCTAGAAAAAGAGTAACATGGTAATATTGATTACAAGGGTTTGATTGAACACGCACTGTCCTGTGGGGTGGCATTGCAACGACATCTGCCATCTTCACACGTCTGAGATTATTATCAAGAACCGTTTGCTAAGCTCTTCAAAGGGAGGATGTGTAGTGCTTTGTGGACCAAGAGGATTAAGTTGTCATTAAATATACATTGCCAAGCTGATCCTCTCTTTAACAACAGCTTAGTAAAACGTTTTCGGCAATTATGTCTAAAATTTGAAAATTTAGATACAATCTTTAGCCATTCACGAAGTTGTGATACAAAGGAAGAATAAGCAGTACACTGTATATTCAGTCACACTCTGATCTTCTCATCTATATTATCTAGATGAGTCACACTCTGATCCTCTCATCTATAATACCTCGATGAGTCAAACTCTGATCCTCTCATCTATAATACCTCGATGAGTCACACTCTGATCCTCTCATCTATAATACCTCGATGAGTCAAACTCTGATCCTCTCATCTATAATACCTCGATGAGTCACACTCTGATCCTCTCATCTATAATACCTCGATGATTCACACTCTGATCCTCTCCTCTATATTACCTCGATGAGTCACACTCTGATCCTCTCATCTATATTACCTTGGTGATCTCACCTTTGAGAACAGCTGAGTACATGCTTTTTAGTAATTAACTCAGAATAATGGTAAAGTCGAATCCAGGGGTGGCCATCCCAAATTATCTTGCGGGCCACTAAAGAAATGCATCATAATTCGCCGAGCCGCATATAAAATTGTATATATTCATATTATATTTAGAACTATTATAGATATTTTTTGGGGTGAAAAATTGAAAAATAATGAATTTTCATCAATTTTACAACAATTTAGTCTTACTGTCCACGGAATAGTGACCTTAAAATGACCATAAATTATTCTATATACTGGGGATGGGAGGAGATTGTGGTCCCACTCAACCTGTTATTATTAATGAATAGCAGTCAAAGAAAACGCTTGTAGAGGATGGTATAGTTATAATAATTTTATTTTGGTTTCCCTCTGTGCATAAGATTAATGTGGAGTTTGTTTCGATACTAGAATTTTGTAGGCATTGGCTATGAAATGGTAGGGGCAAAGCTCATAAAAACAAAATTTATATCAAGAAAAATGTTGATGAATGGAAGAAACTGAATAAAATAAGAAACCTGTGTCAATATTATGTTAAAGTATGACTCATGTTTTAAGATTTGTTGTTTGTTTTGACAAGAGTTTGTCTTCACTTGACAATCATTACCGTGAACGCTAAAAGAAATTGCTTCTTCGGATCAAGTTATGCAAACTAGATGTGACACTTATCGTGGAAGCTGTATAAGTTTTAATGTTTGTTCTAATCACTAAGTTGATTCTCTAAAGCCCATATAATGAAAAGTTCGAAAGATTTGTGGTGCTATATTTTACAGCAACAAATTATTGAAAACAACAAAGAATTTATAAGAACTTTGGAGAATTGCTAAACTGATATACAACATACGGCTATCTTTTGTTGGCTAGGAAAAGAAGACAATGTTTAATTAGATTAAAAAACTGCATTTAGTTACTTGGTGTAGAATTTTATTGTGCTGAAAAATTGTATTTAGTTGGTTTTTTTTTTAATTGTTTTTCTCTTTTTTACTTGTTAGTAAGATTTGTGTGCCACATAAATTTCATTGTTGTATTTCCCTACTCTGTCAAATTGTCTCTTTTTTTCAAACTTTATTTTTGTTCTTTGTCATTATACTATTAGCAATGGATAGAAGAAAGCACAAAAATCGGTCTTTTTTGTTTGAAAAAAATTGTATTTTGCTTTAATGCTGTCAGAACAACTTTATAAAAAGTAATTAGACTTAAGTATAAGCTTTCAAATGAAACCATAATCCTCTCTCTCTCTCTCTCTCTCTCTCTCTCTCTCTCTCTCTCTCTCTCTCTCTCTCTCTCTCTCTCTCTCTCTCTCTCTCTCTCTCTCTCTCTCTCTCTCTCTCTCTCTCTCTCTCTCTCTCTCTCTCTCTCTCTCTCTCTCTCTCTCTCTCTCTCTCTCTCTCTCTCTCTCTCTCTCTCTCTCTCTCTCTCTCTCTCTCTCTCTCTCTCTCTCTCTCTCTCTCTCGCTCTCGCTCTCGCTCTCTGTCTCTCTGTCTCTCTGTCTCTTGCGAAACTAATAAAATTTGCTATTCTAGTCATTAGATTAAAAGGGTTTTTCTAAATGTTTGAAAGGAAACCAATAATTATGTAAATTTTATTTTCAGATCCAAAAAGTCGGTCACGCCATCAACTGATGGAACCTTTCCTAGAAGAAGAGGTAGAAAACCAAAGGCATTGATAGAGCAAGAAAAGATAATGGCACAAGAAAAGCTCATGGCACAAGAAAAGCTCATGGCTCAAGAAAAGCTATCCAGCAGCAGTCCTTACGAAACAGCCCCTCCTCTTTCCGACCCAGAACCGGCTCAATATTTCAGTAGCATAAATACTAAACCTACCAGTGCATCAACATTATCGCTTCAAGAGATGGTCGATAAACTGAGTAATGAAAAGGGAAGTCCAGAAGCAAATCCAAAGGAGGGGATGAGTCAACTTCTAACTCTAGGGCAGCCATCTAATACCCAGTTCTCCCGCTTTGGGGGCGTAACTCAAGGTTCACACTCACGATCTCCTTTCCCTGAGCCTTTTAGGACTGTAAGACCGTTCACGCCGATGCAACAACCTTTTGATCCACAGTCAGGTGGACGTTTTTCTCGATTTCCAAGAGGATTCCCGACAGAACGAATGATTAGCTCAGGGCTAAGAACTCAATTTGAAAGGCCGGAAAGAGGCCCTTTGAGACCTTATCATATTGGAAGCAATCCTTTTGAAAGAGTTCCAGCTGCTCAATTTGGACAACCATATCGTGGTGCTTTTGAAATGCCAACTACTAGTCAAAACAAATCTTCAGACGTTGCAACTAAAGTTACAGCTGAAGAGCCGATTGTGTCACAGCCCCCTCCTTC
Organism: Artemia franciscana; assembly: GCF_032884065.1. Classification (NCBI taxonomy): domain Eukaryota; kingdom Metazoa; phylum Arthropoda; class Branchiopoda; order Anostraca; family Artemiidae; genus Artemia; species Artemia franciscana. The sequence continues at coordinate 22,744,695 of NC_088878.1, forward strand.
GGTAGGCCTAGAAAAAAACCCGTCAGACATCAAAGATGACCAGAGACCAGCACAACCAGTAAGCATTGCAGGGACTCTCCAAGAAGAGTCGATGAATCTTGTTAAGTCAGAATCATTGCTAGCAAATACTAGCAAAGAAGAATCTGAAATCAATCTGGACGAAGGACAAAAATTGACATCTTATGCTGATGTTAAACAAGTTAAAGAAGCATCTGAAGGCACTGAAATAACGCATGAAGAATGCGAGTCTCTGGATGTAAAAGACAGCAAAACACTTTTCCCAACTGATTCAGCGTTAAAAAGTAAACTGCCAATGAACATTGATTCTACCGCAAAATCCAATTCATCCATGTCAGGGGCGATACCCTTGTCTGTTCAAAGTCGACAGTATCATCCTTTTAACTCGGGTCCCAGTGATCTGAGAATCGGGCCACAGAAATCCGATAATACACCGTTGTATCCAACTGACTTACGACTGCCTGAAAACGTGCGAGAAGGGAATGTACTGCAATCAGCTGAGTTTTCAGAACCACCTAGGAGTACTTTTTCCAACTTACCCCGTGATCCAGCGAATGACATACGTCCTCCTACATCATCTTCATTGGTGGGTGCAAACTTATCAAAAAATAATTCTGGATATTATCCTAATGCAGCAAGATCGTTTGGCGCCCCTCTAAGTTTGCAGCAACGGCAGGGATTGCGTCCATTCGAGGACAATCCTCGCCCTTTTTTTCCACAACATGGAATGGCGCCGTATGAAAGACTCCCTTTTCGATGTCCTATTCCTGATAAAAGACGAAAAACGTCTGGTGAAAGTGAACAGATTGCGCCGTCAGACTTAACGCGTAGTAAAATGAAAGATTGCCAATCTCCCAAAGAGGTAAAAGAGATTACCTTTGCATCTAAAGATCAATCACCACCCACGACCACTTCGTTAAGTCTTCGAGGACAAGCTTTAGAAAATAAACAAAGTGGCAGTATTCTATCTGGAAGGCTTACTGATAGCCCTACTGATTTGAGACAAACGATTCAAAATGAAGAATCTAAAATTGCTCAAAATCAAAGATCGTCCCCAAGGGAGAGCAGTCCTATGAAAAGCGCAGGTCCAGGGCAAATTCGGCGTCCTGAAGAACCTATCAGGTATACTCTGCCGACAGACTACATTCGTTCATTGCCATTTGATTATTCTAAGCCTCCCTTCTTTCAAAAAAATGAAGCAGGAAGACCCATTGTACCTTCTCGAGAAGAAAACCGTGTTCCTTATCCTATAAATATCCAAAGTATGAGGCTAGCCAACCCAACTAACCCAAGAAGTGAAGTGCCTTTTTTTCTCCAACATCAAGAAAATACTAGGCCTTCAGGTTCAACTGACTCTGTCTCTGTTCGCCCACCTCTAGCAATTCACCAAAATTATCAATTACTTCCTCCAGGTCTGTATCCATTCGCGCATAATTATCCCCAGTCAGATTCCATAAGCCAGGTTGAAAGAGTTTCTCGTCCCCAACAAGTGGCAGATCAGGCAATAGAAGAGGAGCGCCAGATATTTCGCGTCGAGAGACCTCTAGAAGAAAGTGAGAACTCTGACAGCAGAGAGGCAAGCAAAGATGGAGAATTTGGAGGATTGGTCTCCTATTTTTCCAGTCAGCATGAAGATATGGATTAGCTTAATTTTTAACTTGTTTTAAATTTTTCGCCATATTTATTCTTTTTATTGTGAATATTATAATGTTTGTTTCACGGCTGATTTACTGTATACTATTATTTTTAATTGTGCTTATTTGTATGAACTTTTTGTAGTATCGAGTTTACGAAGTAAATCATTATCACTGCTTAGGCTCAATAGTTTATTGGCGCTTAAGCTGCTGCGCCAAATTTAATTTTAAGGGCCTTGCTTGTCATTTGGACTAAAGATTATACGCAACAAGATGCTAAATTGTTTATATCTACATTATTAACAAAAACAAATAGAGAAGACAATAATACGGCCCATTGGGATACGTTACAAATATTACATCATTGTTGTTGCTTAGAGATACTTCGCTAGTTACAAATACTTTGCTATCAGAGATGAAAGTATCAAAATTGAAAGAAAATTTTGATTTAGAAACAGAGGATCCAAAAACTGGATTTATTTCCCTGAGAGCGTTCCGGCTTTGTTTCTGAACTGTTCAAACTCAAAGCTCAGGTTTTAATAGTGTCTTTTAATAATGTTAGTAGTGTCATTCAATAATGACATACGGCACTTAATTAAATCGCAAGGTTTAATTACAAATATTTTTAATAAAAGATTATTCAGATTGAGCATAAAGAGTATTTAAACAAAAAGAAAAGAGAGAGGCTTGTATTTGCTGGGAGTTTTGCTTTACAAATTGCTTCTTTTCTGTTATGTTAATATAGTACTAAAACCGGCAGTTAAGTATGTTTTTTTCTGTCAAAATGTCAGTGTTGTTATTTCTTGTGACAACTTTGTCCTTTGACAAGGCTAAATAACATAAAATATTCTTAACAAGCTCGTCATTAGGTCTTTTGTTAAAATGTTTGTATAATACAAGATCAAAGACTGGATATCGGCTTTAATTATATACAACAAAACAAAAATCTCCATGTCCAGATATGTGGCCGCTTTAGCTTTAAAATGAAACAAATAAATGCAGCTACTACTTATTTTCGACATTCAAGAATAGTGGAAAATCGTACGTCTTTGACAAAGAACACAGCTGATGAGAGTCTGTACAATGAAATTTTTGCCGTTTAATGGGATTTGCATCTCTTAGTACTACAGATTCAAGGCCTCAAAGCCATTATCGGTTCAGCAGCATTGTTTCCCTGCATTCGCAAAAACCAATTTCTTATGTCAGCTTCATAGACTCGCTAAAGCCTGTTGATGCTGTTTTGCTGAGACTGTGACAGAGCATGCACCTCTTGCAGCAGATCTGGTTGGTAGCGCTTCTGACAATACAATTCCAAGTAGGCTATGAGTAAAGCCAAAGGTATAACTCAGTCTTTCCTTATTAAAATCACAACAACCTTTACAGCTTATACCCCGTTTGCCCCCTTCTGCAGATTGGATGGGAACACTTCTCATAATCAAACTTTAGAGTGTGAGCAAAGATTTAAAACACATCTCTAGGCTTTCTCTGTTGAAAATCAAATAGCCTTTTCCTTGATCTGTCATTCGAAGAAAATTCATAGAGGACCAGCAGTGTGACGCTCTTTGCTTGAACCCACATCCTTGAAGGCTGAAAGAGTCTCTTACCCAATGTGCTGCGGCAACTAACAACTCGTCACCAACGAGTAGCTTAATCTCACTTCTTTCGTTTTTAATGAATAGCCCTCACCGTTTTACTGTGGTAACCCCAGAATAATGCTATAGTGATCGCCCAAACAGTGGTTTGCGTGATTCATTGGGTAGTCTACCCGAAGGGTAGCCTGCAAATATATGAATTTCTAGTGCTATTTTCACCCAGGAAAAAAAGGAATAGAAAAACTTTTTTGTAGAAATCTCTACTTACTGTCGGAGGAACGAGTTTACTAATAGAATATAAATGCATCATAAACTTTAAAAACCTTTTTTTTTTCTTTGAGCTGAAAGTAAAGTACTTTATTAGTACTTTGACCGTCATACGTAAAACTTCAAATATCTTTTTCGATTAGGTATCGGTAATTCACCCGATGTATTGAATATCGCTCAGCATTAGTTTCATATTATCTTTGATCAGACTTCACATTATATTTAACTAACAATGATAAAATATTTACTTCTCAGCAATATTGGCATGAATTAGTAGCAAATAAAACCACTATTTTCTTTTAGTGAGAATACTCGTTTCGTTATCACAGAAACGAAAGTTTGGGAACAGAACCTGATGACAACTTAAATATTTCAGTATTTAAGGATAAAACTTGATGAAAGAAAAGAATTGTCCGTGTCTCGATACTCTTTATTTATGGTGTCGCCAGTGGACTGAGGAAACCACGAGTATCCTTTTCTGGAGAAAAACACAACTCCCGTATAGTCGGACGCAAAATAACTATATTAGCTCAAAATTTACTTTTATGGACATTTCATAGGTTTAAAGTTATTGACTACTGACATTTTGTATCTTAACTGTTATGCAGGGCTCCCATGGCGTCATCGAAGTTAATAAAGTTTTTCTTGAAATTGTGCACACTAATGTTTGTCCTGTTCGCACAAGAATTTCAACTAGATAAATTGAACTTAACAAATAACTTGATTAATCTTACGTTGAGTTGAAAAAGCCATCTTCTTAAGCATTTCTTCCTTTTAAAAAGCAAAACTTACATAAAAAAAAAAAACGTTTTTGTCCAACCCTTAATCTTTTACCTATATTATTCTTTTCAATTATATTATTCTTTGTAATTTTTCTACAAGTCTTCTGGTTATGGACGAACTTCACGGATTGTCTTGTAAAAAAAAGTTCCAACTTTTTTTCTGACAGCAATAAAGTCAACTAAGTTATGCGATCGGTTTATTAACTTTTTGGACAGTTTTATCAACTTTTTTGACGCCACGGGAGCCTCACATTATCAAATTTGGAAGGTTTTTATTTGCTGTTAACTGGCAATACCTTCATGAAAAAGTTGAAATGATTGAGTTCAAAGAACACGTCAAAAAATTAAGATTTTAATTTTCCGCTTTCACAAAAAAAGTATATAGCAAGGCTTTGATTCGGAAATAACTTCTCAAGGCTTATGATCTCTCTGCTGGTTTTCGGTATATTATATTTTTCTGAATAGATTTTTTTTTTTTTAATGTCGAAAATGATTTTAGGAAATATGCGAAAGTAAGTCAACCCGTAGTCAACCTGCGTGTGTTCCCCAGCGAGAACCTCCAACAGGTACGACTCTAGTTCGGCATTTGTGAAGGGACACACAAGCAAGGAAAGGTGTAGCATAAATGGTAGACAGTAACAACGGCAATCAAAGGGATAAAATTAACCCTTGACTGGGCTGCCCACTTAATTGAACAATCTGTCTTGGCTTTTTTCTACAATTGGCCATGACTTTGACTTTTCTCATACCTATTCCCTTTTTGTTTAAATTCAAACTTACTTACTTACTAAACTGACTTACTTACTTTTTTGACGCCACGGGAGCCTCACATTATCAAATTTGGGAGGTTTTTATTTGCTGTTAACTGGCAATACCTTCATGAAAAAGTTGAAATGATTGAGTTCAAAGAACACGTCAAAAAATTAAGATTTTAATTTTCCGCTTTCACAAAAAAAGTATATAGCAAGGCTTTGATTCGAAAATAACTTCTCAAGGCTTATGATCTCTCAGCCTCTTTTCGGTATATTATATTTTTCTGAATAGATTTTTTTTTTTTTTTAATGTCGAAAATGTTTTTAGGAAATATGCGAAAATAGGAAGATTTTTTAAGTAAGTTTAGATCATTGTCTGAGAAAAGTAAGTAATATCATAATTCTGGCTCTGTCGATAGACAAATTTGAAACTAATGAATCCAATGATATAGGTATATTGTCCTTTCGGTCCAAGTTTTGGTTCAAGTCGTATGTTTCACGGGGGTCATAGACTCCAAGCAAACAGAAAACATTGGCAGAGACTAACGTAGATCTATCACTTCTACTAAGCATCAGAAGTTTCAAATACAATGTCCTTAGTGATTGGAATTCTAGATTTAAGTTCACAAGTATGTTGTATACCGCTTACTGATAATAAATCATAAAAGGCTAGGCTGTGGTGCATCCAAAATACTTTATATCTATTATGTACTTTTAGAATATAAATATAAGAGCTGGCCAAAATAGTATCTACTTTGACCACAGTCACATTCATATCTACTTTGATAAGTATCACACTTGTAACACTAGACGTTTTATGCTGTTTAAATCTTGCAATGTCAACTAGAAAGTGATCACGCATCCATGATCTTCCTTCGATAAAAAATTCTAAACATATGTAGGTGAGAGCTTTAAACCTCTGCAGTAGGGTTCTCTGATTCTTTTGTAGTCAGGGAGTAAAGCAGATGCCTCAAAATATGCATTTTAATCCCAAAACACCCTAAATTTGCACCAGACCTTTCATTGGCTTCTTGATTCAACATTGAGCCATTTTAGTCGCAAGTAAGTTTTTGTGCTATTATTCCCCCTGATCAGTTTGCAGCGTATAACAGCTCAGGTTACTTTTATGACTGAACATATTTCTGTACTGGAATGTAGAGACAGGCATGGTTCCATTTTCTTTTTATAGTCTTTTATAGGTTCTTAATACATGATTTATTTGATTTGTTTTGCAAATCTTCAATGTTTCAAATCAGACTGATGCGTATTTGTGGTCCATTCTCGTTTCGGGTTTAATTTTTTTCTGTTTCATCTAGTTCCTAAAATGATTTATGAACCATTGTAACTACGGAAAAAAATATATATATATAAAAACGTGTTAAACACTTCAACTCCACTTGTACGAAAAAGACGAAACGTTGGATACGACATACGAGAATTTCAAAATAACTATGGATTTTTAATTGATACACGAACGTCACCTAGTCAGATAAACGATCAAAGAAAATTACACCAGATACTAGAACACCAGACTGAAGAAATGAAGACACCAGACCTTACACCAGAATGAAGAAAGGAAAGCTGGTTCGAATTCTTAAAAAAAGTGAGTGTTATTACCAAAATGAAGCAACGACAAAATCGTAATTCCTCTTCCCAGTATCATTAACTAGCTCGTCTTAATGAAATTTATATAATTAGAAATTTTGTTGTGTCAAATAGAACAGAGCTTGATTTTTAAAGTTCAGGAAAGAGCAGTCCCTTAAAATGATCTACCATACTTGCTTAGAAAACGCTAAGAATTAGCTGAAAGGAAACATCATTTAAGTGATTTAGCAGCTTTGGGAGTTCCTTGTGGTGCTATCCGCACTGAACGAAAAGCTTGTCGACCCAGATGATGAAAAATTTCATTGTCGTTCCTATCAAATTTCATACTCAAACCACAGATTCTCAATAGCTCTCGATGGTGACTAGTCCTTGGGGAGAATTTGCTAATAAGTCCTTTGTTTTTGAAACAGCCAGCCGACGATTAGGCTCCTGGATGATTTTAAGGTATCGAATCCCCTTAAAGCATCCTGATTGTACTGAGGCTCGGGGATCAAAGCTGTGACAGAGAAATCATGCTACGCATGGAGTATGCAGAAGTAGCATTCTTCCAGACGTTCGGTGGTGGAAAGCTTATCCCAGAAGTTAAGGTCTTGTTTACTTAGAAGTTAAAGTAAGGAGTTCTCCAGTTATGAATGGATGAAAGTCATAGAGTCTTTCAAACAATGCTTAGCCTCTAGAACAATTGCTAAAAAAAATCCTAGCAATCCAGTGGATGGACAGTGCTAAACGCCCAGATTAGGATGTACATTACATAAATCACCCAGTAGTTACCAAAAACCCCAAAAGAAGATGAAAATATTAGGAGCATTTGATCAAAATTTACTTCATTACGCATGAATGAGCTTTGGGCCTTTGCTGTGGTTAATTGAACTCACTGTAGTCATCACTGAACATCATTGTAGTCAATCATCACTAGCTTCTATTGCTCCATGCGCGAAAAGACCCAAGTCTAAATAAGCAAAGTTGCACACATTTTATTGCTAATTTGCATGAATAAGAACAAATTTTACATGTAAAATTATATAAGAGTAGCAATAAAGACATTTCATATAAGTTTATGAACTTAGACGTTTTATACAAATTTCCCTAATGAGGACATTAGGGAAACGAATCAGCGAAATACGCAGATCTCATTTGGGCCAATTGAAGATTTTATGCTTTATTCTAGTTTACTTAATATTCTACCAAAAATCTTTTGGTTTTTTATTCTTTTTTTACTTGTTTATTGAAGAAGCAGGTGATACCCTCTTTGAAATCAGTGATTAAGTAATTTCTTCTTACAAGCCTCCTGCACAAATCAAAATTTGTGAAAAGGGTCTTGCTGAATACCCATTCACATTGAGATTTTACTAACATCGAGATTTAGTTAGCACTTATTGGAGCCAATCAGATTTTTCAACCAAAGAGAGAATTCTGCGAAAAATATGATTAGCTTAAATTAGTACTAGGTAAACCCCCGCTTTACTAAAAATCTCATTGTGAATGAGCCTTCATGGATACCAACAACAATAATTGCTAAATTCGAATTCATTATCGTATTCTAATGTCAAATAAAGTTGTTTTTTTATACCATATCCAAGAAAACATTCAAATGGGGTATTCCGTCTTACAGCGTTGTGTGCAGCTAGGCACAAATGATGGAAATACTTTTGGTATGCTTGTATTAAGGATGGTCGGTCTATTAAGAACATCCAAAAGTTAAATATACAAAAATATACTCCAAGTCTAATACAAATAAAAGGTAGCATTAGTTTATTAAGATTATGACTAGATCTAAACATTAGAAAATAGAACAGATGCAAATTTGTATACAAAACTAGGGTTTTTGTTAAAATATTTACGTCATCTAAATACAAAGCTGCCATAAAACAATAGCTAAAATCTTGTGCAGGTTTACAAAAACAGGAGAACAGCAAATAAAACGAACTTATAAATAGCAAATACAACAAATATTTGAAAATGGTAAGTCCAGACGTCACTTTTCCAGGAGCACTACAAAAAAAAAGATAGCGTTGGGGAGCAATTTTTTGTCACTCTTAGTTATTACTATAGCATTTTTTTTTAAATAAATCCCTTTTTCAGTCAACAAAATAGCCAAAAAGCACAAAATTTAACGTAGTTTTCTATTTTCAGGGTTTTTTTTTTGGGGGGGGGGGAGTCTACATATTTCCAGCGTTGTCGTAAGTTTAGTATTTGTTTCTTTCTGTCATATTCACGACTGATACTTCCTGATATATCGCCACTTATTATTCTAACGATGCGTCCCGCGCAACCAAAGTTGTTTGAGCTCACTCATTGCGTACATAAAGAGGGAACGGTGTAAGGGCTTGGATATGTCTCTAGGAGGCATAAATCCCTTTTCTTGATAAGGTATTCCCTACAATACCTTATCCACTCATTAGGGGGAAGCAAAAAAGCGTCCTAGTTTACGCTCTGATTAATAAAGAGATTGAAATGTACGCCAGGGTATCAGTCTCTAACGGCTTACCACGACAAAACTTTGTTGTTGTGTCTTTAAGTTTTAATCCCATAACAAAGTCTTTAAAGGTTAATAGTTAAACTGGTTTCTCTTACAAAATAGGCAGCAACGTAAAGGTACGAGGCCTTCACATACCATAAAGAAGCTATTTTTCTTCAATCTTGGGAGATAAAGTATAAATTTTAAACCTATCTACATTCTGCCAATGTCAGAAACTACTCATGATATATGATATATATAAAACTTCTATTTCCACATTACAGTTCCATTTTTTAAGCAAGCACTAAACTTTCTCTTCAAGATTTCTTTTCGTTCATGTTTGATTTACGCATGACACCAGAAACGTGATGGAGGAGGCGATAATTCAATTTCTACTTAGAATTCCGACAAGTGATAGCTGATCCGACGCTGATCCAGTCCCTTTCTCAGGTTTTTGATGCAGGGATTCAGGGAAGACATTGACGCATCACTAAGCGGTAGAGGTTGAACACAGTTAAAAACGACAAAGTTGAAATTAAGAATATTCCAATTCTATTCTTGAGGTAAACGCCTGTACTCATCTTTGTGTAAATGCTCTAACACACACAGAGTGAGAGAACCTGTTTTTCCATTTCTTCTCTTATTGGGTTATTCGCTATACCATTTTAGATAAAAATTCTACCTCGTTTACTAAACACCGTTCAAAATCATCTGCCTTTAAGTAAATTTCAGTGTACAAACATTTACCACCCCCAGGTTGGAATCGCTCTGGTTCATTTTGACTTCCAAGAATAGAAAGAGTTGTGCAATGAAAAATTTAGCAATTTTGAGTCAGATAGTAATGTTACAATAAAAAAAATCCATTGCGTCTTAAAAATCCTTAAAAAAAAGGTTGGTCTCGTAGTTTAAAATATTGTAACATTATTTACAATATCCAAGCTTTTGAAAAAAAAAGACCTTTTAATTTATGTAACTCGCAAAGCAGTATTAAATGAATCATTGACAATACAATAACAAGAACAGTGTCCAAAACCAAACAGTGCATCTCAAGTTATTTTCATTTTACTTGACATTGAGGTTTGCTAGCTTTGAGCGCATACAACACCATAGCCACATTTGTTGATAAAAAAGCCAATATTCAAGAATGGCACTTTTATAACCTTGATTTTTACGTCACAGTTTTAACGTCACTACAGAAGCGGAAAATCGAAAATGCAAAACAATTGTTTGAAAAGCCTGTATCCACACCAAGACTATGTTCAGAGGAGGGGGCTACCGAGATTGAAGCCCCTCCCGCGAAACATTTTTCCACCCCGTAAAAAAGTAACAAATATACATTTAAACAAACTGGTGATGCGTTTTTGAGCCCCCCCCCCTTCAAACAAAAATCCTGGATACGGCCTTGATCAACATTAATTGTGTTCCCAAGTATTCCCTGTTCATGCTATGTCTGCGTATCTTTTGGCAAATTTATTTAACAACTAGCAAAACTGCTTTTCCAAGTTTCCACCTTTTTTTAATTCCAAATATTACGCCTTAAATCTGATCTGTGATTGGTCAATCACAGCAAAATAGGCGTCTAAGATGTAGCAGATGTAGTTGAGGGCAATTGTGACCTTATCAATAATTGTGACTATAATGTGGCCCAGACATGGATTAGAATATGCGTTCGAGTAGTGTGGCTTCATATAGGTTCATAACATGTAAGATTATGTTAGACAAAATTAGAATACGCATTCGAGTAGTGCGGCTTCATATAGGTTCGTAACATGTAAGATTATATTGGACAAAATTAGAGTGTGCATTCGAGTAGTGCGGCTTCATATAGGTTCATAAAATGTAAGATTATGTTAGACAGAATTATAATATGCATTCGAGTAGTGCGGCTTCATATAGGTTCATAACATGTAAGATTATGTTAGATGGTATCTAGACTATAGGTTCTGATAGATTTTTTTTTTCTTCTAGATTATGGCTAGGCTTTTCTACCTCTCAACAGCAACTTGTCCTTTTTCATAGGTAACAAATATTTAAAGTTCCATTTGGTAACTTATTTCACAAACTTTGATAAAAATTGAAATACATCATTTGGCGATGACGATCTGCGTTTTTTGGCCTTTCATTGACATAAAAATGCTTATGAAAAGCTTCTTACAGCTAAAAAATACCAAAAAAGGGACCTCTTAGTATCCAAGAGGTAATACGTCAATCCCCACTCGTGATTAAAAAAAAGAACATAAAAACACAAAAAAACAAGCATTTCCCCATCGAATCTAGCCTGAAAAATCCAACTGTAAATAGATGCCAAGATTCACACATTCAAATCCACTACTAGATTTAGTACTAACCAAATTTTACTATGCAGGTACGCATAGGTTAGTCTAAAAGTACACTGACATTATCTCTAAGGCAGTTATACAAGTTCATTCCACTGACCCTTAATTGTCATTAGGTCAATGATGCTACAATATTGCACACTTTCTTTGCTTTCTTTTCACAGGCTCGGGTCGTATCACGGCTCTCACGGCTTCTTCAAATACCTTAAAAAAGTGGTAATTAACATTAATTTGGCGAATGGAGGATTCCGCATTAAAGTAAATCAGGTAAAAAAATAAAATAAATGTCGGTACAAGAGCTACTGAAGTTAATTAGCCAAAATTGTCCCCTCATTATTGCATCTATTCTATAAGACCGTTTAACTTTTTCTGAGCTTAACTTGAGCCCCACAGTGGCCATTTTTACGTGATTTTGGTATGTTAAGGGACACAACTGGACTTCCTTCCTTCCTTACATATCAATTTATTGCTACAAGAATTTAGTATTACTACACAATTAATGCTTCATTATTAATGGTTAATTAAGAAAATAACTAATTAATAATTAATTATTTTATTAATTATTATTATTTTAATAATTATTAAATAATTAAAACTAAAAATAATATGAAAAGTTATTAATTAATAATTAAAAAATAATATTAAAAATAATTATTAGTAATTTTTATTAATTAATTAATTATTTTATTAATAAAATAATTAATTAATAAAATTTAATTAATAATAAAATTAATTAATTAATAAAATTAATAGATTACGAGTAGCCTCGTAATCTATTTGACCAAATTTCTCAAAGGAATGGAGGAGGCGTCCTTATGTTTCACAGGGGGATATTATCCTTCTATTTACTCAAGCACCAATAAGGCTTGAGAGAAGTGAAAGAGATTTTAAATTAGCAATCCATTTGGATTTCAGCAGACAAAATTTATTACGGAAGTTCGGTAAACAAAATCATCCGTGCTCTTATCACGAACGATCAATGTGCAGAAGAGGAAAATACCTTTGTTAAGAGTGACAACGACTAACACGTCGAAGGGAATAACTTGAAAATACAGACTGGAGATTAATGATGGGATGATTAATTGGAATTCACACAAGTCTTTATTCCTTAAGGGGATTCAATCAGAGACGCCATCTGGGGGGGTCAAGGGTGGGCAAATGCCGACCCCAGATTGTCCAGGGGGCCCAAGCTTCCACCACAAAGGGCCCTTTTCTGGCCATAATTATCCATTATGTCCAATATAATACATTCTGTTCAAATGATTTGAACTAACTGCACACCTATTAGCCAAAGAGCGTAATTACCTGACAACCCTTGGGGTAATTACGCTATTTGCTATTAATCATTGTAAACTTTGAAAGTAGGTTAGATTCATAATAAAAGTCTCAAGTTCTGTCAAATGCCCCATGCCCACCCCAAGATTTGGCCCAAATGGCGCCTCTGGATTCAATACCTTAAAGGATCTCCGTATCTTGTCCATTACAAACGTTTTTAGTTGTACGGCCGAACCCTTCAGAATTGATTGGGGGGTCTTGCCATAAATTATAGCGCTCAGATAAGAGATTCAAATAAACGATAGAAAACTAAAAGCCAACAACCACTTTCCCGGAAATCCTTAAAACGAAAAACATTTAACTTCTCCTGTTTTGTACCGAAGAGAGATTTTCAGTTTTAATGCAAATTATATAATTAGAAAGTTCAATTTTTTTTCAATTAGATGGGGGGAAATTTTCAGTTTAAAGTTCAGGAAATATTAGTCCCTAAGAGTTTTCTAGCAAAGCTGATAGGAAAACACCAAAAATCGGTTCGAAGGATACATCCTTTGAGCAATTTGGCAGGTTTTGGGAGTTGTGGTGCTACCCGCTTTGATTGACAAACCTTGCCGACACAGGCGACAAAAAATTTCCTTTTCTTTTCAATCAAATTTAGTTCCCTAGGAGGAATGAACCATTCGCCTTTGAGACGGCCACTCAACGCTGAGGCTCGCAATATGATTTGAAGGTATAAAAACCTCTTATTTCTTTAGAAATAGGCGTTGAAGTTCCGGCCTAAACGCATGTATATAATGCCAACACTAGATACTCCCGCAGGAATGTATTTAAGCGAAAGGGGGATGGGAGTGTCATTTAATAAAACTCCTGGAGGATAGAAAAAATAGAGGGAGATATCGCAAAATATCCAAAGTATATTCACGTTAGGTAAGGGTCCGGACTCGAAAGAGCCTCGAAGATATTTACCTGTAAACTATCAGATGAACAGAAGTAGCGGTGGGACGATTTTAAAAACTTTTGCGCTTACGATTCCGTCTCACTGCCTCGATTCCGATTCAAATTCCTATAGCTAGGAAACCCAAAATCACATTTTTTACATTAGCTCAAAATTAAATCACATTAGCCATATCTTTTGCCCATTTTTGGCAAAAGAGGGCATTTGGTGTTTTTTGTCGTTTTTGCACTTCAGCACATTATGCTCTCTGTATAATGCACTATTTTCCAAAGTTGCGTTTCACTCCTAATTGTTTGCATCCTCCAAGATAAATATCATAAACGTGTATGGTTATTGTTATAGAAATTTATACATATATCAAAACATTTCTAAGGTGGGATCAAGAGACGTCAAAAACATTCAATACACCAAAAGAGATATTACTACATAACTGAAGATTTTCCCTAGCTCCATTAATGAATTAAATAAAAAAAAAATAATTTTTTTAGCTGAAAGTAAGGAGCGACATTAAAACTTAAAACGAACAGAAATTACTCCGTATATGAAATGAGTTGTCCCCTCCGCAATCCCTCGCTCTTTACGCTAAAGCTTTTAATTTTTTTTAAAAAGTAGAATTGTGGCAAAGAGTCAAACTTTAGCGTAAAGAGCGAGGGATTGCGGAGGGGACAACTCATTTCATATACGGAGTAATTTCTGTTCGTTTTAAGTTTTAATGTCGCTCCTTACTTTCAGCTAAAAAAATTATTTTTTTTTTTATTTAATTTCTGAACGTTTTTGAATTAATGCATGTTTGGTTTTGGCTCTCTGCACATAAATTATTAAAATGAAATTTGTATAATAATTCTTTTTTCTTTGCTAAATGGCTTTCTCTTAGTTTTGATCAGACGATTTTGAGAAATAAGGGGTGGAGAAGGAGGCCTAGTTGCCCTCCAATTTTTCGGTTACTTAAAAAGGCAACTAGAACTTTTAATATTTAACGAACGTTTTTATTAGTAAAAAATATACGTAACTTAACAATTAACTTACGTAACAAACTTTCATAACCTTATATTTTTAATATGTATACGAGGGGGTTTGTACCCTCGTTAATACCTCGCTCTTTACACTAAATCGTAAGTTTTGTCCCAATTCTTTAAGAATGACCCCTGAATCAGAAAGGCCGTAGAATAAATAGTTTAAATTACTAAAAATACTTTAGCATAAAGAGCAAGGTATTTATCTCCTCCTAAATACCTCACTCTTTATGCTAAAGTATTTTTAGAACCCCTCATATGCGGAATAATCTCTGTTCGTTTTAAGTTTCAATGCTACTTCTTCCTTTCATTTGAAAAAACGTTTTCATGTTTATTTTTCATTGTTTTCTTATAGTAATGCTTGAGAATCCTGCGCCCTTTTCATTGAATTTTTCTTTCCCCATGACAGATTCCTCCAAGGAAAGATCCTCCAACATAGCCCCCTCTCCTCAGCCCCACCCCCAAGCAAAATAAAATCCCCCTGAAAACGTCTGTACACTTCCCAATAACCATTACTATATGTAAACACTGGTCAAAGTTTGTAACTTGCAGCCCCTCCCCCAGGGATTGTGGGGGAGTAAGTCATCCCCAAAGACATAGTTTTTATGGTTTTCGACTATGTTGAACAAAATGGCTATCTCAAAATTTTGATCCGTTGACTTTGGGAAAAAAATGAGCGTGGGAGGGGGCCTAGATGCCCTCCAATTTTTTTGGTCACTTAAAAAGGGCACTAGAACTTTTCATTTCCGTTAGAATGAGCCCTCTTGCAACATTCTAGGACCACTTGGTCGATACGATGACCCCTGGGGAAAAGAAAAAAAAAAAAAAAAAAAAAAAAACAAACAAATAAACACGCACCCGTGATTTGTCTTTTGGCAAAAAATAGAAAATTCCACATTTTTGTAGATAAGAGCTTGAAACTTCTACAGTAGGGTTCTCTGATACGCTGAATCTGATGGTGTCATTTTCGTTAAGATCCTACGACTTTTAGGGGGTGTTTCCCCCTATTTTCCTAAATAAGGCAAATTTTCTCAGGCTCGTAACTTTTGATGGGTAACACTAAACTTGTTAAAACTTATATATTTAAAATCAGCATTAAAATGCGATTCTTTTGATGTAGCTATTGATATCAAAATTCAATTTTTTAGAGTTTTGGTTAGTATTGAGCCGGGTCGCTCCTTACTACAGTTCGTTACCACGAACTGTTTGATTATGGAAGGGAAGCACTTTAAAAAAATCATCTTCAAAAACTGTATATTAGTTCAAAGAAAATAGTTTTTAATTTGATTTTAATATTTGCCCTTATAAATCTATCTCATCCATTTAATTGTTAATTTTTAGTCATTAAATTGTTAATATTTGCACTTATGAATCCCTTTCAGTAATTAGTATTGTGCTAATGACCCCTCGGCATTAAGTATTCAGGGGATGACGATGGCCTTTTTCTAAGTTCATGAAAATAATATATGACTCCCAAGTGTTTGACAAATAACCTGCTTCATAGACCGTATGCCACAAGACACGTTAGAAACCTACAATACACTAAAAGAGATATTACTACATAACTGAAGATATCTTGATATAACAAAAGGAAAGCTTTTTTCTTTGTTTATAAACGCATGCAGTTTCCGAAAGCTATATAGTTACCATGTAAACCAAGAAAAAGACCTTTGAGGATCAGTGTCATGTACCCTAGCTTTACCCTAGCTTCATTAATGAATTGAGGAAAGAAAATGTTTTTAACAAAATCATCTTCAAAACAGTATATTAGAACAAAGAGATTGGTTTAGTTTTCAGACATACAACTGAGTCTTATTTTTGAAATATCAAAATATTTTGATAATACAATGTGATATAAAACATACCAATAAACAAGAGCTAAGAGCTCATATGGCACTTGTGACGAGGCAAGAAGAGCCAATAGATCATATGGTATGAGCATGAGCTCTAGCAAAATTCTATGAATCAATAGATTGATTTAAAAGGAAAATAACAGGCTTAATGCCGGTCGGAATTTATAACAAGAGCTCTGAGTCACGATGTCCTTCTAAATATCAAAATTCATTAAGATCAGATCACCCACTCGTATGTTATAAATACCTAATTTTTTCTAATTTTTCCTACCCCTTTAGCCCCCCAGATGGTCGAGTCTGGGAAAACGACTTTATCAAGTCAATTTGTGCAGCTCCTTGACACGCCTACCAATTTTCATCGTCCTAGCACGTCCAGAAGCACCAAACTCGCCAAATCACTGAACCCCTCCCCCCAACTCCCCCAAAGAGAGCGAATCCAGTACGGTTCCGTCAATCACGTATCAAGGACATTTGCTTATTCTATCCACCAAGCTTCATCCCGATTCCTCCACTCCAAGTGTTTTCCAAGATTTCCCCCTCCAACTCCCCCCAATGTCAAAAGATCTAGTCGGGATTTGAAATAAGAGCTCTGAGACATGAATTCCTTCTAAGTATCAAATTTCATTAAGATCCGAACACCTATTCGTAAGATAAAAATACCACAATTTTCACGTTTTCCAAGAATTCCGGCTTCCCCCTCCAACTCCTTCCAATGTCACAGGATCTGATCAGAATTTAAAATTAGAGGTTTAAAGCGCAAGATCCTTCTAAATATCAAATTTCATTAAGATCTGGTAACCCTTTCGTAAGTTAAAAGTACCTAAATTTTCAAAATTAGCCCCCCTCCCAACTCCAACAAAGAGAGCAGAAACGGCCAGGTTATGTCAGTCACGGGTCTTAGACAAGTTTTTATTCTTCCCATCCAGTTTCATCCTGACCTCACCGCTTTAAGTATTTTCTAAGATTTCCGGTTCCCCCCAACTGCCCCCCCCCCCAATTACGCTGGATCCGGTTGAGATTTAAAATAAGAGATCAGAGTCACGAGGTCTTTCTAAATATGAAGTTTCATGAAGATCCGATCATTGCTTTGTATGTTCAAAATACGTCATTTTTTCTAATTTTTCAGAATTAACCCCCCCCCCCCGATAGAGCGGATCCGTTCCAATTATTTAGATCAAGTATCTAAGACTTCTGCTTCTTTTCCCACCAAGTTTCATCCCGATCCCTCCAATCTAAGCGTTTTCCATGATTTTAGGTTGCCCCACCCCAAACTTTCCGCAATGTCACCAGATCCGGTCGGGACTTAAAATAAGAGCTTTGAGACAGGATATCCTTCTAAATATCAAATTTCATTGAGATCCCATCACCCTTTCGTAAGTTAAAAATACCTCATTTTTTCTAATTGTTCAGAACTGACCCCCCCCCCCCCACTACCCCGAAGAGAGCAGATCCGTTCCGGTTATGTCAATCATGTATCTAGGACTCGTGCTTATTTTTCCTACCAAGTTTTATCCCGATCCCTCCACTCTTAAGTGTTTTCAAAGTTTTAGGTTTCCCCCTCCCAACCCCCCCCCCCCCAAATGTAACCAGATCCGGTCGGGATCTAAAATAAGAGCTCTGAGACACAATATCCTTCTAAATATCAAATTCATTGAGATCCGATCACCCGTTCGTAAGTTAAAAATACCTCATTTTTTCTAATTTTTCAGAATTAATCCCCCCCCCAACTACCCCAAAGAGAGTGGATCCGTTCCGGTTATGTCAATCATGTATCTAGCACTCGTGCTTATTTTTCCCACCAAGTTTCATCCCGATCCCTCCACTCTAAGTGTTTTCCAAGTTTTAGGTTTCCCCCTCCCAACCCCCCCCCCCAATGTCACCAGATCTGTTCGGGATTTAAAATAAGAGCTCTGAGACACGATATCCTTCTAAATATCAAATTTCATTGAGATCTGATCACCCGTTCGTAAGTTACAAATACCTCATTTTTTCTAATTTTTCAGAATTAAACCCCTCCCCCCTCCCAACTACCCCAAAGAGAGCGGATCCTTTCCGGTTATGCCAATCATGTATCTAGGACTTGTGCCTTTTTCCCCACCCAGTTTCATCCCGATCCCTCCACTCTAAGTGTTTTCCGAGATTTTAGGTTTCACCTCCCAACACCCCCCCCCCCCCCCAATGTCACCAGATCCGGTCAGGATTTAAAATAACAGCTCTGAGACACGATATCCTTCCAAACATCAAATTTCATTAAGATCTGATCAACCGTTCGTAAGTTAAAAATACTTCAATTTTTCTATTTTTTCCGAATCAACGGGCCCCCCACTCCCCCCCCCAGATGGTCAAATCGGGAAAACGACTATTTCTAATTTAACCTAAAGTAGCAAAACCAGGACCGACAGACCGACAGAACTTGCGATTGCTATATGTCCCTTGGTTAATACAAAGTGCCATAAAAACAAGCAATGTCAAAAGATAGCAATCATTTTCTTGATATTCAAAGTGACATGTCGTAAGTCATAATTTCACAATAAATGATATACTTTCATAATAAAGTCATAATATACTTTCACAATAAAGTAGCTGGTAAAATAATATTGCTGATCATAAATTTGACAGATTTGATCCCATTTTTTTTTATTATTATTTACAAGGCCTGCAGTAGGATCAAATCAAAAATCCGAAAAATCACTTTGTTGTAAAAAGGTAAAGAATACGGCAGTAGACTTTACAGTCCCTACCGGCGGTGCTGATCTCCGTTTCTTGGCCCTTCAGCCAGGAAGTGCAATGGGGGCCAAACCATCCTGTGCTTTCGCACACCCTTCCTGTTTACCTTCCCCAGATTTCTCCAGGTACCCATTTAGAGCTGGGTCGACACTGGCTAATCTTACAGAGTTATGCCACTGACCCAATAACTAAACTAAACAAAAACTAAACAATCCCAAACTAAACAATTGGGTACACTTGGATTCGAACCCTCGCCCTCTCAGACATAGGATCCTGAATCCAGCACACCAATCCACTCGACCAGGACGGCTTTGTTGTAATCGTTCTAAAAACTAATATCCTGATTTATCCTCCCATGATTGAATACAAGGACGAAAAAAAAAAAAAAACAATCTGTACATTCAGAATCTTTTTATCTCAGTTTTGTATCTTTTAGAAGGGGATTGAACCCTATTTATTTTAAGCTGATTTAGTGTGGACTGTGGCTTCAAAGGCTATCACTTACTTAAAAAATTCCAAAAGTTTATGCCCCCTCTTCAAGTTTTGAATAAAAAAAAAAAAATTAAACCCCCTTCAACCCCCTCTTCAAGTTTTGTATGTCAGTTTTTAGCAGTCCCGAGGCATTAATTCTTCGATGTAGAACGACAGTTTTGATACTATTTGATAACTGAGAGTCCGCTTTCAATTTTTGAATTTGCTTAGGTTTTTTTTTTGGAAAAATGTGTTGAAAATATGTGAAAATAGGTAGACCTATATTTTCCTATCTTTCATCAAGTTCACAACATTCTCTAAGAGAAAGTATATGTAACCTTCTGGTTCTGTCTCGGTGAATGTGTAGATTTGACACTAATGAATCAGACAATATGTCCCCTTAATGCAAGTTACAGCAGTAGGCTTGTCGCAAAATTGTATCTTTCAAGAGGAACAATAGCCTTAACTATATCGCATTTTCACAATGTTATTATTCCTAGCTGCTGTGAGGTCAAACTCACCAGCTTCAAGTTTGACTTAATTGCATTCTATGTGGCCAAGAAATTCAACCCCAGCCTTGAATCCTAGAAGCTTTCTAATTTCTATTTCATAGCTTTTTTCTATTTTATAATGGCTAACTGGTCGATTCCGCCCTCCCCCGTTTTTGTGAGTCGGCGCCACTGTTCAGCAATTGTGGACAATTACCATGATTTTTCGAAGTTTTGAACTCTTTCATTGCAAACTAGTAATGAATTAGTAACACTAAGAAAATTAGGCTGTCTTTAGTTGCAATGTTGGAAAAATTCCAACAGGATTTTGTTTATAGCATACATATAACCACTCAAACTATGCCTAAATTTTGCAGAAAAAAATAAGGAGGACAGTAACGAAAGGAAGATTTTCTGGCCATTGTGGCTATCATTATATAACCCAAAATTGTGTATTTTTATGCAATGTTCCATATTACGGGGTTACATTTTGTTGTTTGAGCTATATGGCTTACTGCATATTTCATATTAGCAATTTTTTCTACTCGCCTGATTTCTTAATGATATCCAAAAATAAAGAAAGCAGAACAGAACAAGCAAGAGACACAAGAAAAGTTTAGAGTGAATATTCCTCCAAAGGAGTAGCCAGCCTTGGCACCGAAAAATGGAGTTTATTTTTCAGACAAGGCGAAACCCTGGCTTTCCTAGGGAAGGGGGGGGGGAACTAACCAAGATGATGCTTAATGAATAATTTTGACAAACTTCCAAAAAAGATATAAATTCGATTATACTAAATACTGAAGAAACAATTTCTATACACGCATGTGTTCAAACAAAGCATGTTTACAACAACTATTTTATATAATAATTTTATTTTTATTACTTTTAATTTTATTAAAATTATTATAATAATTATTACTATTTTATCAAAAGAGATTAATTTAAAAGTAATAATACCTGTTTTAATCCACGCTGTGTTAGTGCAGAGCATTCTAAATATTTAACTGCTCGAATTTTAGATGCCAGTTTTTGACCCTGTTCTCGTTTAATAGGACTCATCCCTTGTTCTGACAAATAAGATAACATATCCTTGTCATCTCTCAAATCAATTTTAGTTCCAACCAAAATAATCGGTGCATCTGGACAATGGTGTTTAATCTCAGGATACCACTTAGATGTTACATTCTCATAAGATGACGGACTAATTACACTGAAGCAAATTAGGAAGACGTCTGTTTGTGGATAAGAAAGAGGCCGTAATCTATCATAATCTTCCTGGCCTGCGGTATCCCAAAGGCCTAAACTCACTGCAACGCCGTCACATACCATTGGTGCTGAGTAATTATCAAATCTGCAATAGAAACACGAAATAATCTATCTTTTTTATCGTAAATAAATATTAAATAAAATGAAAATTAAATAAATAAATATAAATATTTCTTTCTTTGTCTTGGATAGCTACTGTTCACTTTTTTTAAGGTAACAGAGATACTGGTAAAATCAAACAGTCTGCAAAAACGGAATAGTATTCACATTACTATTAAGACATCGAAGCTATTTTAGATTCTTGGCAATTTTGTTTCTGGTCTGGACATCATACTACCCGCTCTCTTGTACGTTTTCTTGACGATCTGATGAAACATCTCGAGAAAGAAGAGACATACACAGAAATTCTACCCAGCAATATAGTGAAGACGTTTGACAACATCCAACACCTGATAGCTATTAGCCGAGCGAAAGAAATGGGTGCTCGGTAGTTTCTTGTGAGAATGGTTGCAAATATCCTGCACAATCGAATCCAGTATGTTTCACTCATACAGAATAAAATATCCAAATACCAAAAACTTATGGTGCGAAGTTCCTCAAAGGACAAAATTAGGACCTCTGGTCTTTTGATTGTTTTCAATCCTATCCTAGCTCAGATACGAAGTCGCTAGAAGTTTACTGATGACCTATTTTTCAGAAAAAATAACTTTTATTATTCTTGGATGGGCTACAATAGCCCCGTTATATAGAAAAAAATATGTTTGTTCGTCATTATGCACGAAGAAACAAAAACAGAAATCCAAAGCAGCAAGCGATACTTCAATATCAACCCACTTAGATTAAAAGGAATTTCAATGAACACAATCTCGAATCAATATAACGAATGAAGTAATGTCAAAAGGAATTATGGTACCCTTCCATTTCAGGGGTGGATTATTCGTGATGTAATAGCCTTCTGCATTCTGACTTATCAAACAGTTCCTGGTAACCAACTGTAAGTAGGGAGCGACTCGGCTCAATACTAACCTAAACTTTAAAAAACGGAATTTAAATATCAATAAAAACATCAAAAGAATCACCTCATTAAGCTGATTCCAAATATATAAAATTCATCAAGTTTAGTGTTACCCATCAAATTACGAGCCTGAGAAAACTTGCCTGATTGTTGAAATAGAGGGGAAACACCCCTAAAATTAAAGGAATCTTATTGAAAATCACACCGTCAGATTCAGCGTACCAGAGAACCCTACTGTTGCAGTTTCAAGCTCCTATCTGCAAAAATGTGGAAGTTTGCTATTTTTGGGAGGACAGATCACGGATGCGTGTTTATTTGTTTGTTTTTCCCAGAAGTGATAGTATCGAAATGATGGTCCTAGAAGATCAAGAGATGGTGCATCCGAACAGAAATTGAAAGTTCTAGTGACCAAAAAGATTGGAAGCTATTTGGTCCCCCTCCCATGCCCTTTTTTCCCAAAATGATCTGATCAAAAATTTTTAAGATAGCCATTTTGTTCAGTATAGTTGAAAGACTAAACAATTATGTCTTTAGTTGTAAAATGACCCCCCCCCACAGTCTGAGAGGCCTGTAAGTTATGAAATTGTCCACTTGTTTACGGATAGTATTTGTTATTGGAAAGTACACAGACATTTTATATTGTGGGATGTGTGTGTGTGTGTGCTTGGGGTGGATTTCTATAGGGATAATCCTCCTTGGGGAGGGATATTTCTGGGGTGGGGTGAACATTCCAGGGAAAATGTTACACTGAAGGGATTTGAGAGAATTACTATACGAAATTTTTTTTAAGTGTCTCTTTACCAAATGTTTCATGTGGAGATGTTCCGAGGGAATTATCGAGGGCCTTTTTTCCCTGTGTTTTGATTTCTCAGAAATACATTCCACGGGAGAGGGCATTCCTGAGTGATCGAGAAACCGATTAGAGATTATAGTCTTATTCAAATGAAAAAAAATGCTAAGGAGTGTTTTTCAGGCTGAATCGTCCTAAGCAATTTTACAGGGAGGGTGGATTTTCAGGCAAAGGATGGAACATAGAGGGAGAGCCAGATTTACCGGTATTATTTGAAAAAAAGAAAGAAATTATGCCAAATATGAAGGGTTTCCCCTCCTCAATACCTTGCTCTTTACGCTAAAGTTTGACTGTTTGTCCCATTTTTTTTAAGAGCGTCTACTGAAACATGGGGGCCGTTTAATAAGAATGGGAAGCTTTTTTAAAAGTGATAACAGCATTACTGTAAAGAACAAGGTATTGAGGAGGGGGCACCCCTTCATACACGGAATAAATCTGCCAAAATTAATATACAATTTTTTTTTTAACTTTTCAGGTACGGTGGGCCAAATTCGAAGCTAAATTAGTTGAAAAACGTTCAGAAATTAATTAGGAAAAATAAGTTTTTTCAATTGAAAGTAAGGAGCTACATTGAAACTTAAAACAAACAGAAATTATTCCGTATATGAAAGGTACAATTCCCTCCTCAACGCCTCGCTCTTTACGCTAAAGTTTTTATTGTTTTAAAAAGTAGAGTCGTGACATAGAGTCAAACCTTAGAGTAAAGAGTAATACGTTGAAGAGGGGACAGCCCCTTTCATAGACGGAGTAATTTCTGTTCGTTTTAAGTTTTAATGTCGCTCCTTACTTTCAGTTAAAAAAACTCATTTTTTTATTTATTTAATCCTTCTAGTATCGCACTGAGTTTGTAAATTGACTTGGAAAGGATGAAGAATGTGAAGAAAGTCATATAGAACACATTTCCACCTAAAATCCATTATATCCTTATGTTGTCTCATTTCGAAAGAAGTTAGATAAAGCTGATATAAACTCTCTTATAACCATCATGTTTAAACAAACCTTCGTATAAACCTTTATACTGATATAAGTATCAATGTTTGGAAATCCTGCTAAGCGTAAGAATAAATGTGCTGTCTACTATTCAGTAGGGATTTAATAAAAATTTCAAGTTTTTGAATCAATCCTGGCAATCAGAAACCTTTTTAATTGAGAAAAACGAGCGTATTTAATTAATTTAGATATTTGTAATTCATTCATGAGAAACTATTCAAAACAAGCTTCACTTTGTACGGATTGAATTTTAGTGTGTTAAGTAAGAATTTAGTGTTTTAAGAGCCCCTAGGGAGCAATTCCACCGGGCCCCTAGCGTTCAATTCAACCGGGGCCTTAGCAACCCATTCCAATGGGGACCCTGGCATCCAATTCCATTTGGGGGAGCCCTAGCATCCAATTTCACTGGGGGGTCCTAGCATCCGATTCCATCGGGACCCTAGCATCCAACTCCACCGGCGCCATAGCATCCAATTCCATCGGGCCCTAGCATCCAATTTCATCAGACCCCTAACGTAACCACCGGAGGGCCCCTAGCAACATATTCTAATGGGCCCCCTAGCATCCAATTCCATCGAGACCCTAGCATCCAATTTCACTTGGGGGACTAGCATCCAATTTAATCAGAGGCCCCTAGCAACCAATTATAAAAGAATGTTTACTTATGTTAAGGACGATGCCCTAAAGTGACATGCTTGACTTCAGGGGCCCGTTAAAGGATCGCCACTTGTAACTGAGCACAGGGCACATGTGAGATGTTATGTAATGACAGCGCACGCGTGGGATGTTACTTAATACTTTAAGAGATTTATTTTTCTTTCAATACGTTTTTCTTTTTTTCTCAAGGGACCTTTATATTCTAATGATTTTGTCTGCATTAGGATTCGTGCCTCTGACATCTGGACCAACAAGCAATTCTATTATTATTATTTGGGAAATGCTTTATAGAGGAAACGCATCGAAAAAAATCTATGGTTCGCGTGTTTTATAACCATTATCTCCGAGCCGTATAACTATCCAGCAAAGCGATTGATTTTTGCTATATTAGATGCATCTGCTTTGCTACATTCTACTAATGTTTTATCGTAATCTAGACAGGTTAAGTTACACAGCAATGGCGTTAGATTTTCATAACGTAAATAATTACAGATTGTAGTTTTATACTGAAAAAAAATACTGAAAAATTTTATTAATAGAAAAAAGTTATAAAATCATGTGGATGCTAGGAACCACCAGTGAAAACGGATGCTAGGGGGCCCATTAGAATTGGTTGCTAGGACCTCCCCCCATGGTTAGGTTAGGGCCCCGACGAAATTGGATGCTAGAGCCCCGATGGAATTGGATGCTAAGGCCCACCCAGTGAAATTGGATGCTAGGTCCCTTCCACAATGAAAATGTATGCTACAGCCCCCATTGGAATTCGTTGCTAGGGCCCCGGTTGAATTGAATGCTATGAGCCTGGTGGAGTTGCTCTCTAGGGGTCCGGCGTCTTGATGGTTTCCTACTTGGGAGGGGCCCTAAAGGTCTTTCTCACCTTGCATTCGTAGGTTTTTTTAAGAATCAGAGAAACTATTAGGTAAGAACTAAAGAAATCATGAAGAAAAACATCCTGAAGAAAAATGTCTTAAAAACGTCTTGAAAAACATCTTGAAATGGCTTGAAACGTCTTGAAAAATATTGAAGAAAACTGTTTTAATAAAAGTCCCCCGCTTGACTAGTGGACCCTATTACCTAACAACCAAAAGTAAACAAAGCCTATAACGTAACAACCAAAAGTAAACAAACTCTATTACGTAATATCTTTTTTCCTGGCCTCTAACAAGCCCCATTAGTTATCGACTAAAAGTAAACAAACCCTAACAATTTTTTCCCTGGCTTTCTAACAAGTTCTATTATGCAACAACCAAAGTAAACAAGCCCTATTATGAACTATTATGGCACTCTAACAAGTCCTATTACCAAACACGCAAAAGTAAACATTCCCCATGATGTAATAGACACCTGCATCTCTTATAAAACTAATATAGCCTGTGTCTTGAGGGGGTTGCCGTTCAACTTAAATCATTAAAGGAAGAAAGGAATAGTGGGTATGTGTCATTTTAAAAGCCTTGTGGCGATACTACTGATAAAAAGCCTAATTTAGCTCCTTGGGAAGACCCAGCAAAATACTAAAAAATAAACTTGTTCCTTGGCTATAATACCTTGCCTATTTAGTAACACAAAGCCATAAACATATTCATCCAATAATATTAAAACTGCTTCAGTGAACTTTTTAGGACTCGAATCTACGCGTCTTGCTACGGCCTTACTCCCAAAACGCGAAAAATTATAAGACTATTTTTAATCTTGCAATGTATGTAAAAAGACATATAAATGGTTCCAATATGTTTAGTTGATTCTTAGCTTGGAACTAATCAACCAATTTTTGTTCCTTTCTATGGAGGGTTCTTTAAATTAGCCTTAGGGGGAATCCCCTTAGTCTGGAGATAATATACGCGCAGCACTATAGAAATACAAGAAACAAAAATGGCCTTTTTGAATTAATAAGTGTATTATCTTATGTTTTTGTTTGACATACAAGTACATTTCATTTCTAACCCTGATATTTACTGTTAAGGCATTCTCTAAGCAAATCAGAATTTTGATTTCAAATTAAGAGCTTAATTCTTACAAAACTACCCAAAAGTAATTCTAAATAAGCTATTTCTTTATTTTCGATATTTTCTTAGTTTATCGCAATAAAAGATTGTAATCTTCAGTTTAGTTTATTTGTTTAGAAAAAAATTAGAAATACAAGTACAAGAAAAACAAAGATTAGATCTTAGGAAGATTGAAAAAGACGAGAATTTGGAAATAGAAAAGGTTAAAAAGTTGACTCAATCAGAGGAGCCTGCACAATAAAAAACATTCTATTAAGAGAGCCACCTAGAGCGAGTATTTTAAATTAATTTTGCCTTACATAGGAGCCATCTATGTTTATGAAAATGTTAGTAATTTGAACAAATATATGGACTGAATCAGCTAGCTTTGTTCACATTAGAAGATTTGTTTTGTCCCATTTTATTAGGTCTACACAGAAGTGTACTAGACTCTTGACCCTTTCACTTTTACCTTGTTGCTAACATTAGAGCACATAAGAAAGTTAACTAAGAAATAAAAATAATTGCAAGTTAGAAATTGTCTTTTAACACAAAGAATCTGTTTTAGCAGCAAAAATGAATCTTATTATCTAGTTGGCTTAAGTGGCTTTAACACAAGAACCTCCAAGGACTAAACTGCTACATCAAGAAGAAAATACCTCTCCCATGACACAAGTAATTTAAGTATAGAGCATTTTAATGACATCATTTACTACACATTTCTACATAAGATTTGTCTTAAATTGTGAATAATTCAAGGTTGTTTCTAGGAGAGATGTTTTTTGGCGAACTTAGAACCATTGCTATTAATTGAATTGGTAGCAATTGATCACTTCTATGGAAAAACAGATTTGTTTTCTACAAAACTTATGACTATCAATATGCAGTTGTATATAAATATATAGTATAAATATATACCTTGTAATCGTTACTTTCTTCATTTGCAAATGACCTGTTGGTGAAATAAAAGCACAAATAATAGATAATGAGAAAAAATAAAACAATTTGCTATAAATTGGTGCTTGATTTGATATTCAAAGAATCTCTTTTATAAGTAAATTACCCCCCCCCCCAAATAAAAAGCTCAAGAAATAAACACGTCATGTGTTCAGCATCTTACTGACACCATGTTGATCAGCCCCTTGGCTACCCTCCCAGGTTTAAAATACCTTTTCAAGAACCATAGCTTTTAGAATGAGTATTCTAAGCAAGCCATCAACTGCGCTCATTTCAATAGTGTAGTAGCAACTTATTTCTTAAGAAGTTTCAGATTACTATCATATGAATTATGGGATGCCTTTCTATCCATAAAAGAACTGTATTGATTCCTTAAAGTTTTAGGATGGAAAAAAAATGAATATAAATATATTACTCTAGATCAGGGCTTCTTAAACTTTTGTAATTCCCGACCCCATTTATGATTGCGAGTTTCTTAACGACCTCAACAAATATAAAAGAAAAATAAATTAATATTTTTGATGATATATTTATTAGGTAACAATATACATACGCATATGAAAATACATAACTTTAGAATTCGTTTTGAAACATAAAAATCTAAAATTGAAATTTGTACAAAATGTTACAGAAATGTTTTTATTATAGTTTCAAAAAAAAAATGGATTCTGACCGTCTTAATTTTCTTGAATATATCCAAGTAGTTACGTGGTAAATATTAAATTAAAGCTTACGTTAAACATTTAATGAGATGGATGTGCCTGTTTTTTATTGCATAACAAACCAAATCTTGGTGTAATGTTTGAAACTGCAGGACGTAAGACCTCTTCAACATTTTTTTATCGCTGAATTATATTGGGATTTAATGTGTGTTAAGTCTGAGATAGTAACTTCACATAAATATGTGGTGTTTAATGGCAGAAGTACATTTAACGCCATATCGGCGATTGTGGGAAATTCAGTTCTAGTTCCGATCCTGAATTCGGTCAAGGGTTTTTTTTTTTGGAATTATAGTTTTAAGTTTGAGTCACACGAAAGCTCAGCAAATTCCTCTTGAGCTTTAAGTGGCAGAAGATCGATCTCGCTTAAACCAATCCAAAACGGCTTTTAAATCCAAACTATTTTTTGTAAATCAATATTTAATATAAAATATGTCTGGAACTGTATTTCTAGCGCTTTTAAGTGATCTACAATAGTTTTTGCGATAAAAGTTTTACGAAGAATTTCCTCAATTACAAAATTGTCAACACTGGAGAATATTTCAAACGAATTTTTTTCGACCATACTTTTTCAAATGCTGATCTTTTCAATAAAACTTCCAATTTTATCGCTTGAAGTAAATACATCGAAATTTTTTCCTTGAATAGACAAGTTAAGATCGTTTAACTTCGCAAAAATATCTGACAAATAACACAGCTTGGATAGCCACAAGTCATTTTGAAAAAAAAAGCAGAAAATTCACAATTTCGTTCAGTTAAAACTATTTCGATCTCGTCCTTTAATAAAAATAATCTTTTTAAACTTCGACCTCTTGACAGCCATCTTACTTTTGCATGTAATAACAAAGTTGTGTAGTTGGAAATTGTATCCTTACAGAGATTTGAAAATAAGCGACTGTTAAAGGCATGGCTCTTAATAAAATTTATGACCTTAACAGCATCCTGAAGCACACCGTTCAATTCTGGTGCTATCAATCAGTTAAGAAGCGTCCAAAGGATTTTTACATGCCGGGACTGTAAGGTCCTGTCAGTCGCGAAAGGGTTAAACTCGGAAAACTAAGATTTAAACTAAGGGTTAATTCGGAACAACATGCACTTCGTTCACAATCATACAATGGCTAAATGAAAATAATACGTAATGTTTATTTAGTTTCTTCGAAATACCGCTTAGAAATTTTGTTGATAATATTTATCAGGATTATTTCGGCTTTAAGAGATTGACAAAAATAAATCTACATTTTTTATAAATTTCTATAACATCTTCTGATTCATTGTAAATTTATACAAGATATTATAATGATCGGAATAGAAATGCTGGTATTAACAGTCTTTCCGAACCAGAAGATTTTATGATATATTTGTCTATGATGATTGTTATTTTTCTTTATAACAATAATTTTACAAGTTAAAAAACATTTTTTGTTAAATTGTATTTTTATCACTCGCGACCCCATAATTTTGCTACGCGACCCCAAATGGGGTCGCGACCCATAGTTTAAGAAGTCCTGCTCTAGATGAAACTTCTACACTTAGTGTGACGGTTAACATAATTTTGAAAATTTCTTACAAGAGATACAATATTACATACTTCAAGTGCTAACCCTTAACTTAAGTAATCAAGAGAAGGTAATTCAAATTTCATATTCGATTTCAATCTTCAAACCAAAAAGTTCAGGATTTCTGAGACTAAATTTCAGTGCCAATCCTACTCAGCAATTACTATAATAATATAAATACTTGGAAAAATATATAATTTTGTAGCCAATAAGTTTTGTCACTCTTTACCATTGTGCTACTAAAAAAAGTAAAACGAAGTATAAATATTGAAGATTTCGCCAAAAGTCTTATATAACATGTTTATTTGATATTGTTCAGTTTCTCATTTGTTATCCTTTAGCACAATCAATCATTGGCTGAAGGGGGTTTTGGTTAAATAATTTATTGAATAATTCACTTAAATCAAAACTACTTACACTGTAGGTACATATTCACCAGGGAAACTATCTGTAGTATATGATATAAGCATGCACGTTTTTCCAACTGTTCCATCACCAACAACTACACATTTTATAGGCCTTCCAGATGACATACTTTTTGCCTGAAAAAGCATAAATTTATTTCAACACTACCCAAAGAGCATGTCAAATGACGCATAGCAAAATCCCCTATTTCATATGTTAAAAAAGAAAAAGTTTATTTCAAAACTAGCCAAGGAATGTATCAATGATAGGCAAAAGGAAAATTGCACCGCACATTCTTGACCTATTCCCCAAAACACAAAATAATACCCTTACCCCCCCCCCCCAAAAAAAAAGAACCCTAAAAGCTTTAACTTGATCACCCAACCATGAGACAAAATTGAGTATAACAAAATTACAGTTGAGATTCATCACTTTTTAGCGAAACCTACTGACTGTATACAATCTCTATAAGGAGATTAAATAAAAAAGAACTAGTTTTTTTTAACTGAAAGTAAGGAGCGACATTAAAACTTAAAACGAACAGAAATTACTCCGTATATGAAATGGGTTGTCCTCTCCGCAATCCCTCGATCTTTACGCTAAAGCTTTTAATTGTTTTAAAAAGTAGAATTGTGGCAAAGAGTCAAACTTTAGCGTAAAGAGCAAGGGATTGCGGAGGGGAAAACCCATTTCATATACGGAGTAATTTCTGTTCGTTTTAAGTTTTAATGTTGCTCTTTACTTTCAGTTAAAAAAAAAACTAGTTTTTTTATTTAATTTCTGAACGTTTTTGAATTAATGCATGTTTGATTTTTGTTCTCCGCACATAAATTATTAAAATGAAATGTGCATACTAATTTTTTTTTTGGCTAAATGGCTTTCTCTTAATTTTGATCAGACGATTTTGAGAAATAAGGGGTGGGGAAGGACGCGTAGTTGCCCTCCAATTTTTCGGTTACTTAAAAAGGTAACTAGAACTTTTAATTTTTAACGAACGTTTTTATTAGTAAAAAATACGTAATTTATTTATTACGTGACTATTATATTATTTTATTGACTTACTTTATTGAGTTACGTACTAAATATTAATTTATTACGTAACTTAAGAATTAACTTACGTAACAAACTTTTATATTCTTATATTTTTATTATGTATATGAGGGGGTTTATCCCCTCGTTAATACCTCGCTCTTTACACTAAATCTTAAGTTTTGTCCCAATTGAGTTACGTACTTACTTTATTGAGTTACGTACTATATATTAATTTAGTACGTAACTTAAGAATTAACTTACGTAACAAACTTTTATGTTCTTATATTTTTATTATGTATATGAGGGGGTTTTAAGAATGACCCCTGAATCAGAAAGGCCGTAGAATAAGTAGTTGAAATTACTAAAAATACTTTAGCATAAAGAGCGATGTATTTATCTCCTCCTAAATATCTCGCTCTTTATGCTAAAGTATTTTTAGAACCCCTCATATGCTTAATAATCTCTGTTCGCTTTAAGTTTTAATGCTACTCCTTACTTTCAACTGAAAAAACTTTTCATGTATATTTTTCATTGTTTCTTTTTTATAGTAATGCTACAAAATCCTGCGCCCTTTTCATTGAGTTTCTCTTCCCCCATGAAATATTCCTCCAAGGAAAGATCCTCCCACATAGCCCCCTCCCCTCAACCCCCCAAACCAAAAGAATCCCCCTGAAAACGTCTGAACACTTCCCAATAACCATTACTGTATGTAAACACTGGTCAAAGTTTGTAACTTGCAGCCCCTCCCCCAGGGACTGTGGGGGAGTAAGTCATCCCTAAAGACATAGTTATTATGGTTTTCGACTATGCGGAACAAAATGGCTATCTCAAAATTTTGATCCGTTGACTTTGGGGAAAAAATGAGCCTGGGAGGGGACCTAGGTGCCCTCCAATTTTTTTGGTCACTTAAAAAGGGCATTAAAAGTTTTCATTTCCATTAGAATGTACCCTCTTGCGACATTCTAGGACCACTTGGTCGATACGATGACCCCTGGGAAAAAGAAAAAAAAACAAAAAAAAACAAACAAACAAATGAACACGCACCCGTGATCTGTCTTCTGGCAAAAAATACGAAATTCTACATTTTTGTAGATAGGAGCTTCAAATTTTGCTATAGGGTTCTCTGATACGCTGAATGTGATGGTGTGATTTTCGTTAAGATTCTATGACTTTTAGGGGGTGTTTCCCCCTATTTTCCAAAATAAGGTAAATTTTCTCAGGCTCGTTACTTTAAGATGAAACCTATATATTTAAAATCAGCGTAAAAATTCGATTCTTTTGATGTATCTTTTAGCATCAAAATTCCGATTTTTAGAGTTTCGTTTACTATTGAGCCGGGTCGCTCCTTACTACAGTTCGTTACCACGAACTGTTAGATATATATGCTTGTCTTCAGACACAAACAAGAAAATAAGGTTTACTCTCTCGTGAAGATTGGGAACCTACTAGCACTTAAGGTCCCAGTGGTGTCAATGGAAAAGTTTCAGGCCGCCGTGCAAAAAGTGGGGTAGCAAAGTAGCAATACTATTTGGCAGTTTTCAAATTTTTGGCAGATTTTGTCTGAAAATACCATTTTTACATATAAAAATACTTTTTGCTCAAAGAAAAGCTGTCAAAACACAAGTTGTGTTGCTAAAGTATTGGTAGCTTTTGGAATTCTACCGAACTCTACTACTGACAGCTTTAGGACTTTTTCCATACCTGGTTTCAGGTACCCTTTGTACAGTCTCACATGATTATTTTCTATTGTAACCAGAATAGAAACTCTATTCTATAGCATCCCATATTTATTAGTTAATAGGGAACTAGCTTCTAGCATAGCAAGAATGGAAAGAATAGAAAAATTTAAATATTATAATGGAAATATTTCAAAGTAAGAGTATGAGTTTAGTCTCTGAAGTATAAAGAACAAGATTTTGAACCTAATTGGATTATCTTTTGTACTGTGTTGGATTATGCAATTGACTTTTTGTGAGAAAACCCAGCTGATTTAGTTGTGATGGATTGCTCACTTCATACCACCACTTGTGTTAACATGTTGCATCCTGAGCACTGATTTGTCTGAATCAGGACCCACTTAATAACTCTGGTGCCAGAGCATATGGCTAGCAGATTCTAAGGTAGGCCTTTGCAATTTTAGTAGGCAAGCTGAAATAGAATTATGAACGATCAATTGAGGCAACCCAATTAACATTGGCAAAGTTGGAAAGTGTTAGAAGAAAAATTAAAATCTCTTAATCCTATGTCTCTTAAAGTTGATAATTTATTGAAAGATTTCCAAAGCCTGGCTATAAGTCTTTCTGGCCAAATTAGTGTTTGTAGTTGAAATTAATGCACAACGAATCAGGAGCACTAGCACGGAACTAGCTTCTATCATATCAAAAATTAAAAGAATAGAAAGAGCAGGCCACAAAAGGTGCAAAGTGATCCTATATAATTTTTCTCCGACAGTAAGATGAAGATATCTAAAAGAAGATCTTATTACGTGTAATACCCGAGGATGTCATAAAGAAAGATTTAAAGGAAATGCGAACTTCCTGAGAGAATGTAAAGAGGGAGGCGTGGCTGTGTTGGCCTCAGGTGTCTGGTGCTGTGGTGAGTTGTTAATAATAGTAGTAATTTTCAATTGATCGCATTTTTCATCTTTCTTTTCATTCTCATTCATGCATTTAAGTAATTTTTCAACACAATTTCACTTTAATTCATATGAAACACAGCAATCATATTAGAAAGGTTACACTATTAATAACAGCAGAAGTGTGATATTTCCAAAATCTTAACTCTACAAAATTTTTACCAACCCATGAAAACACCATTCTGAAATGTTTGTAAATATACATTGCATATAAGATGTCAAATAGCAACATTTTTCAAATCTGATATTTGTCCTTCATATGGAACAACTGAAAATATAATATTAAAAAAGGATTTATAAACATTTATGAAAATCAAAAGAAAGATGTTCGCAATTAAATGAAACTTGCTACACATTATAAAGCAGGAATTTCATCAATTTAACCCTTTCCAACGAAGTGTTTCCTCAGTGAACCCACCTTTTCTTTTTTTTTCCCCATGAACCATAGTTGATTAAAATAAGAAACCACCAGTCTACCATATGTCTAGCAACGCTATCTGATAGGCGAAAATTTATGGGAAGCCTAATTGACACCTAGTGAGGCATAGCACAGTATTTTAATGGGACCACATGCTGTTTTTTAAAAGAAAAGTAAGAAAATTTAAAAAACTTGGTAACTGTAATATCTTTAATATTGTTTTCCTGCCAATTAGTTCTTTGCGTAGTAGAGTACAAGTTAGTAGCATCACAGTTTCAGATATGAAACACAATAAGGAGATATTGGACATGAGAGGCTGGTCATCCCCAGTGACCACCTTGCATCATATGCTAAACAAGAGCTAAGAGCTCATATGACACTTATGACGAGGTCGGAAGAGCCAAGAGCTCATATGGTATGAGCTTTAGCAAAATTCTAAGAATCAAAAGATTGCTTTAAAAGGCAAATCAGAGGCTTAATGCCGGTCGGGATTTAAAATAAGAGCTCTGAGTCACGAGGTCCTTCAAAATATCAAAATTCATTAAGATCAGATCACCAACTCTAAGTTAAAAATACCTCAATTTTTCCTCTCCCTTCAGCCCCCCAGATGGTCAAATCGGGGGAAACGACTTAATCAAGTCAATTTGTGCAGCTCCCTGACACACCTAATAATTTTCATCGTCCTAGCACATCCAGAAGCACCAAACTTGCCAAAGCACCGAACCCCACGATCTAACTCCCTGAAAGAGAGCGGATCCAGTCCGGTCACATCAATCACGTATCTACGAAATTTATAAGCATTTTCCAAGATTTCTGTTTTCCCCCTTTAACTCCCCCGAAAGTCAACAGATCTTGTCGTGATTTGAAATAAGAGATCTGAGAAATGAGTTTCTTCTAAATATCAAATTTTATTAAGATCCGGTCAGTTAAAAATACCTTAATTTTTCTAATTTTTTTCAAATTAACAACCCCCAACTCCCTCAAAGGGGACGGTTCCGTACCAATTATGTCAATTTCGTATCTAAAACTTGTGCTTATTCTATTCAGTCTTATTCTTATTCAAGTTTCATCCCGATCTCTCAACTCTAAGCGTTTTCCAAGATTTATGTTTCCCCCCTCCAACCCCCTAAGTCCCCGGATCCGATTTGAATTGAAAATGGAGCATCTGAGACATAAGATCCTTCAATATAGCGAGTTTCATTAAGATCCGATCACCCATTCGTAAGATACCTCGATTTTCACACTTTCCAAGAATTCTGGTTTCCCCTTCCAACTCCCTTCAATGTCACCGAATCTGGTCGGGATTTAAAATGAGAGTTGTAAAGCACAAGATCCTTCTAGATATCATATTTCATTAAGATCTGATCACCCGTTCGTAAGTTACAAATACTTCATTTTTCCTAATTTTTCCAAATTACTCCCCCCCCCCAACTCAACCAAAGAGAGCGGATCCAGTCCGGTTATTTCAGTCACCTATCTTGGACTTGTGCTTATTCTTTCCACCAAGTTTCATCCTGACCTCTCGGCTTTAAGCCTTTTCCAAGATTTCCGGTCCCATCCCCCCTAATGACACTGGATCCGGTCGGGATTTCAAATAAGAAATCTGAGTTTCGAGGTCCTCCTAAATATGAAATTTCACTAAGATACGATCACTCTTTCGTAAGTTAAAAATACCTCATTTTTTCTAATTCTTTAGAATTAACCCTCCCCCCAACTCCCCCAAAGAGAGCAGATCCGTTCCGATTATGTGAATACCGTATCTAGGACTTGTACTTATTTTTCCCACCAAGTTTCATCCCAATCCCTCCACTCTAAGCGTTTTCCAAGATTTTAAGTTCCACTCCCCCCCAGACTTTCCCTTAACCAGATCCGGTCGGGATTTAAAATAAGAGCTCCGAGACATTATATCCTTCCAAAAATCAAATTTCATTAAGATCCGATCACTCCTTCGTAATTTAAAAATATCTCATTTTTTTTTATTTTTTCAGATTTAACCCTCCCCCCACTCCCCCAGAGAGAGCGCATCCGTCCTGGTTACGTCAATCACGTATCTAGGACTTATGATTATTTTTCCCATCAAGTTTCATCCCGATCCCTCCACTCTAAGCGTTTTCCAAGATTTTAGGTCCCCCTCCAAACTCCCCCCAATGTCACGGGATCCGGTCGGGATTTAGAATAAGAGCTCTGAGACACGATATCCTTCCAAACATCAAATTTCATTAAGATCCGATCACTCCTTCGTAAGTTAAAAATACCTCATTTTTTTAATTTTTCAGAATTAACCCTCCTCCCGTCAACTCCCCCGAAGAGATTGGATCCATTCCGGTTATGTCAATCACGTATCTAGGACTTATGATTATTTTTACCACCAAGTTTCATTCCGATCCTTCCACTCTAAGCGTTTTCCAAGATTTTAGGTTCCCCCAACTCCCCCAATGTCACCGGATCCGGTCGAGATTTAAAATAAGAGCTCTGAGGCACGATATCCTTCCAAACTTCAAATTTCATTAAGATCCGATCACTCCTTCGTAAGTTAAAAATGCCTAATTTTTTTTAATTTTTCAGAATTAATCCTCCCCCAGCTCCCCCAAAGAGAGCGGATCCATTCCGATTATGTCAATCCCATATCTAGGACTTGTTCTTATTTTTCCCACCAAGTTTCATCCCGATCCCTCCACTCTAAGCATTTTCCAAGATTTTAGGTCCCCCCCTCGATTTCCCCCAATGTCACCTGATCCAGTCGAGATTTAAAATAAGAGCTCTGAGACATGATATCCTTCCAAACTTCAAATTTCATTAAGATCCAATTACTCCTCCGTAAGTTAAAAATACATCATTTTTCTAATTTTTCAGAATTAACCCCCCCCCCCCCAACTCCCCTAAACAGAGCAGATTCGTTCCCGTTATGTCAATCATGTATCTAGGACTTCTGCTTGTTTTTACCACCAAGTTTCATCCTTATCTCTCCACTCTAAGCATTTTCCAAAATTTTAGGCCCCCCCCCCTCGAACTCCCCCCAATGTCACCAGATCTGGTCGGGATTTAAAATAAGAGCTCTGAGATACAATATAATTCCAAACATAAAATTTCATTAAGATCCCATCACCCATTTGTAAGTTAAAAATACTTCATTTTTTCTGAATTAACTGGCCCCTCACTCCCCCCCCCCCAGATGGTCAAATCGGGAAAACGGCTATTTTTAAGTTAATCTGGTCCGGTCCCTGATGCGCCTGCCTAATGTCATCGTCCTAGCTTACCTGGAAGTGCTGAAAGTAGCAAAATCAGGACAGACCAACAGACTGACAGAATTTGCTATTTGTCACTTGGTTAATACCAAGTGCCATAAAGGCTGTTGCTTGTTTTTTGTAGTTTGAGCTTGAGACCACTTCAGCAGCTCAACAAAAAATTGAAGCTCAAGCAATTTCCACAAAACTACGTCTAGCATCTAAAATTTCAAATTAAATTTGCTCTTTTTTAGCTAAATCATTATGGCATGCCATCCTTTGTGGGCACATGATATCCCAAAGTTATTTAATGACATACCTTCAGATTCATAATTCGAACTTAACATGTCATCAGAGGGTCGTGATAATGATTGGCTGCCAGACCTTCCAGTTTTAAATGCTGAATCACAGAGAAACTTGCTGGCTGGAGAGTTGTCATCAAGTGACAACAAAACCCATAATCGAGCAAACAGAGTAACAGAAACAAACAGCAAGCCAGAAGCAAGTAATGATGAAGATTCTCTTCCCCTGGGAGTCATAGTGAAAAAGTGGAATAAGACATTTGAAGTCAAAGATGTCAAGCCCTCCACTGAGTCCACAGGACCCATTGGGTAAAGCTTTACATAATCTGGTTGATTTTTTCCTTGAGCTGTTTGATCTTGATCTGTTTGATCACATTTCAAACAAACTTGTATGCTACTCAGAAAGGTGTTTCATCCACCCCAACTACTCGAGATGAAATAAGTTTTTTTTTAGCAATAAATTCTTATTATTACGCCCATTCTTATGGGTGTCATGACAGTACTATCTTATTGAGATTTCTGGTCAAGTCACAATGAACTTAGAGATAATTATATCTCTGGACTGATGAATATAAGCTGTTTCAGCTGGCTCCTTGACCATGTTCATCTCAATGACAATTTGATCTTACCCCAGAAAGGAAGTAAAAGCTATGACAAACTCTACAAGATCAGACCTCTGATTGACAAGCTAAACTCAAACATTCTAAGGACTTACAAGACTACCAAATAGCAGGCCATCAACAAAAATATGGTCAAATTCAAAAGACACATTGTTTTCAAACAGTACATAACAAGGCTACCATAAAACAAGACAATATCTGGGTCAGAGCAGACATGCATGATTTTCAGGTCTACACTGGGAAGTTAGCTGACACTACCAAGTTTGGACTTGGAGAACAAGGAGTCATAAATCTTATGACAGGATTAGAAAACAAAAATTACATTGTTTATTTTGACAATTTCTTTGGTTCAGTAAACGTCATGGAAAAAATGAAGAACAAAAATCGGCTATTGGTTCTTTAGAACAACAATGGCAATACTTCAAAGAATTACTGCTAAACAAAGCTGAATAGTACACTTCGAGCAAGCTCATCCCAAAACCGCGAACTCCACCGACAATGACAAAAGATATTAAGAAGGAAATTAACCGAAAAAACAGACAATGGAAGAAGTACAAAAAGCATCTATCCCTGGAAAACAAAGAAAAATTTTCAAAGAGCAGGAACAGACTTAAAAATTTAACACGCGATTTATACACGAGCTTCGAATCTAAACTTGCAGACGAAGCTAAGACGAATCCAAAGAAATTTTGGCAATATTTCTCTAGCCAAGACCATAATAGACGAGGCATCAGGAAACTAGTAACTGAGGAAGGTGAAGAAATATCCAATATCAACAAGCTTGCAAACTCACTAAATCAGCAATTCGTTTCTGTTTTCACCATTGAACCCGATGGTCCTTTATCCTCTTCACCTGAATACATTGTAACATCCCCAATGGAAAGCATCACTCTATCCTATACAGAGGTTCTCAGACGCTTACAGAAATTAGATACTAACATATCGCCAGGACCAGATAACCTACATCCCAGGCTACTAAAAGAGACTGCAGCTATCATAGCAGATCCACTTAGGAGAATTTTCCAGACATCACTTACCTCTAGAGAGCTGCCAGCAGATTGGAAAATAGGCAACATTACACCGGTTTTCAAGAAAGGTAATCGTTCCAAGCCTGAAAACTATTGGCCAATTAGCCTGACCTAAGTCGTCGTCAAATTACTTGAGCGCATAGTCAATGATTCAATCCTTAAGCATTTGACAACCAACAGGATCTTGTCCCCCAAGCAGCATGACTTCCAGTCAGAGAAATCAACTGAAACAAACCTCTTGGAATCATACAAGGAAATCACAGACCTAACTGACCACAGACATCTGGTTGACCTGCTCCTGCTGGACTTTGCTAAGGCCTTTGACAAGTTTCCTCATAGTCGACTGTACTACAAAATATCCGCTATCGGCATTAATCAGGCTGTTGAATTTCCTTACAAAGCGCAAGCAGAAAGTTCACTTATTTGCTACAGATGGCAAACCAATATACTCGGACGAGGATGAAGTAATGAGCGGAGTACCACAGGGAACTGTACTGGGTCCAACTCTCTTTCTGATTTACATCAATGACATATTTAACCATATTGAGAATGGTATGCACCTGTTTGCTGATGATGTCAAACTCATTGGTATTGCATGCCCTCAGAGTATCCAGCGCAACATAGATGAGCTACAAGTTTGGACCCATGACTGGCTTCTCCAATTTAATGTAGCAAAGTGCTGTGTATTACACCTTGGACCCAATAACCCAATGGCAAACTACACAATCTACAACCTGACCACCAAAGTAAGAGAGCATCTAAAGGACAGAACAGAAGAAAGGGATCTAGGTGTCATTATTGATGATAAACTTAAATTTCACAGCCATGTCCAGCATGTTGTTTCCTGTGCAAGCTCCAGTCTTGGACTACTAAAACGAACCATCAACAGCAGAAAGGGATCTATATTTATAAAATTATACAAGGCTCTCATCAGACCTCATCTCGATTTTGGCATGCGTCTTGCTGGTCCTTCTTATCAACAAGATGCGAGGCTCATCAAAAACGTACAGAGACGAGCAACAAAATGCATAAGAAGTCTAGCATCAACCTCATATGAGGACCGCCTCAAGTACCTTAAACTACCCATTCTGGTTTACCGACGCTCGTGCAGCTATATGATGCTTACTTACAAGCTACAGAACGAAAAGTCAGCAATCTTTGGTGGCAATCTCAGTACCAGCCAGCACAACACAAGAGGACACTCCAAGAAGCTACCAAAGTCAAGTTCCCGATCTAAAACTCGCCAAACATTCTTTTTGAGAAGAGTCATAAATCATTGGAATAAACTAAAAGATTCAACTGTCAGTGCTCCCTCCATCCAGTCCTTCAAAAACCAACTTGACAAAGAGTGGGAGAAGAAGCAGTGGAGGTTCGACTGGCAGTCATCAACTCAAGAGCACTACAGGTCTGGAAGACCTTAAAGCTCTCAGATGGATTAAGGTAATTAAGGTAAGGTAAAAAGCTCTACTGCTGTGGTGTAGTTCATGCAAACTGTAAAGGTCTATCCAAACTCAAAGCCAAAAGACCTCGGATGAAGTGATTTCAACTACTCTGTGAGGTCAGATGGAATCCACTCTGTATGCTGGAAGGACAAACAATGTATACAACTTCTTTTAATGATTCATAAAGGAGAAGTGACACAGATTGGTGGGAAGGAGAAAGATGGATCTGTTAGCCATTTTATATGCCCAAACATGGTTGTTGAGCACAACAAGTTTATGGACTGTGTTGGCAAAGCTGATATGTTGAAGTCTCTCTATGCCATAGAAAAAGCAGTGACACAACCTTCTGTGGCACTTTGTCAACACCAATGGTAAATGCCTTTGTCTTGTTCAAGCTGTCCACTACACCAGATGTTAACAAGATGACATTCAGGGACTTTAGATGTTGCATTGTGACTGATTTTCAGAAGCTATTCCCAAATTCAAGCCTTATGTTCCTCAAGAGATTGGATCAATCAAAGCACTGACCTGTCCAGGATACTTCAAGAAGATGTGCTCAATGTAGTACAAAGATTGAGCTTCATCCCACAAACTGGCAGTGTTAAGTTTGCAAAGTTCCATTGTGCATGAACTACACAAAGAACTGCCTTAGTTCTTTTCACCAGAAGTGAGGTTCTTTCTGCATATGTGTCAAAGTGATCTCTGCCAGACACCACCTTATATTTCATTTCATAGCTGGAATAAATTTTTGTCAGTTTCTAAGCCCAGGGACTCGGGAAACACAAAAAAGCGAAATTTTATGACGATTTCATAATTCCTGCCTGATAGGGTCAAAACTTTAGTTTGTATATAGCCTAGGGCTGTACCTGGATCTATTAGGGGGAATCTCACATGACTACAAACATCACAAAAATCATAAAATTGGAACTTTTTATAGTTCTACTCTTTTGTTTTATAGTGGATCCTTCAGGAGAGCCGCTCCCCTCTGGTGCTACACCTTCTCTAGGTGGTATATTGTCAGTTGGGTATCAAAAGGACACATCTTCATGATTGTATATTTTCAGAGGAACAGAAAAAATCCTCACAACTTTTTTATTTTCCCTCCAATAACCATAAAACAAAAATGGAATGATATGTATTGATTTTACATATCAATCTGTTTTGTTTTACAGTTATCAGAAGGAAAATAAAAAGTTTGTTAGGTTTTTTTTGCTCTTCTGAAAATTTACAAAGTTGGAGATATGTCCTTTCAATACCTGACTGATGATATATATTTCCCAAGGTTTCACTTCTGCAACAAAAAGACTGTAAAAGGTCAATGTCCTTTGGAGAAGGAAATGGAGTAAGATAGGTACTGCAAATTACCTTCACAGGGATTTCGAAGATAGAAAAAGGCCCCTCATTTAGAATTTTACAGGGAACAATACTTAGGCTACCAGTGAAGAAAGGCACAAAGAACAAACCAGATAGCAAAACTGCTTGGGAACTATAGCCTGCAAGGCATATGGAGAGAATTAGCAATGGACAATGTATGACATCATTAGCCTAGGAAAACAATACAAGCCTGAGAAAATTTGCCTAATTTAAAAAAAAAAAGGATGAACAGCCCCTAAAAGTGATAGAATCTTAACAAGAATCAAACCATCAGATTCAAAATATCAGATAACCCTGTTGTAGAATTGTAAGATTCTATGTAAAAACGTGGAATTTAGTATTTTTGCCACAAGAAAGAACACAGATGCATGTTTATTCGTTTTTTCCCAGGAGTGATTGTATCAACCTATTGGTTCTAGAATATTGCAAGAAGACTTATTCAAATGGACATTAATATGGTCTAGCCCTTTTAAGCAACCATAACGATTAGAGGGCAACTAGGCCTCCTCCCCCACCCCCTTTTTCCCCAAAATTGTCCAATTAAAATTTTGAAATAGCCATTTTGATCTTCATACTTGAAAGGCCAAATAACTATGGCTTTAGGTATAACATGACCCCCCCCCAGCCCTAGCGGAAAGGTCTAAGTTATAAAAATTATCCATTGTTTATGCATAGTATTTGTTATTAGGAGCATGCATACATTTAGAGTGGGAAGACAAATTTTCTGCAGGGGGGTTTTCCACAGGGGAACTTTCGATGGGGAGGGAAGTTTCCAGGAGGTGAACTTGTCA
The DNA here is from genome assembly GCF_032884065.1 of Artemia franciscana. Taxonomy (NCBI): domain Eukaryota; kingdom Metazoa; phylum Arthropoda; class Branchiopoda; order Anostraca; family Artemiidae; genus Artemia; species Artemia franciscana. The sequence continues at coordinate 22,788,181 of NC_088878.1, forward strand.
AATGAAATTATACACTGGGGGAATTTGTCTGAATTCCTATATAAAATGCTTTTATATTTCTTGCTTTCTCTTTTCTGCATCAATTTTACTCATTGAGTTGCTAAGGGTAATTGTCCTCAGTCAATATTCACTGGGGTTGAACTGTCCAGAGGATATATCTGTGGGGAGGGCATTTTTCTGTGGATTTCCTGGGACTATTTAAAAAACAATCAGAAATTAATTTATAAAAAAAATTCAACTGACAATAAGGAGCACCATTAAAAATTAAAACGAAAAGAAATTATTACATATTTGAATGGTGTTGCCTCCTCCTCAACATCTTGCTCTTTATGATAAAAGTTTGAATTTTGTCACAATTCTTTAAGAACAACTTCTGAAACACAATGTTTGTTTAATTGGAATAATGAGAGGCTTTTTACTTTAGAGAACTTTAGCATAAAGAGCAAGGTGTTGAGGAGGAGGCAACCCCCTTCCTATATATAATTATTTCTGTTTATTATAAGTTTTAATATTGCTCCTTACTTTTAATTGAAAAAAACTTTTTTTTTGTTATTTCATTCAATAAGGCTCCAACAGAAACGATGCAAGTGAAACATTTTTCAAGTTTAATGACTGTTTCAAATGATTATCCTTCATAGGTTCAGGAGCTTGATGAAAGCTTATTGATGCCATTAGGAACTTTAGTTTTCTATTTCTAGTTTTGGGTTTGGATTTGTGATTTAAAAATATTCAGATCATGATGGATTATTTCCTAACCCTTTAAATCTTGTCCCAGATTCTTTTTTTGCTTAACTTCTTTGGTTTTTTAGCTGGGCAAGTACAAACTTTGGTAAATATAGAGAACTTTCCATTACTGAGCTATCAATTAGATAAACAAACCACTTAATGCTATTTTTTGCTCTTTCCAAACATAATAATTGCTTTACTTTGAAATACACTTTTAAGCCCTTTATAAACCCTTAAAAAAATGCGGTTTTAATGAAATATGCTCTTAAAAATGCATATTGGCGGAGGGGGGGGGGGGTAGTATCCACCTTCCACCTGTAGCTGGAATGTGTTAACTACAATTATTCTGAATATTATGAAGTAAGAATAACCCTTTTCTAGCTAAAATAAGGCAAAAAGGGTATCATCTATAAAAGTCTGTAAAGGGCTTAAAATTTAGTTTCCAAGTATAGCCATATTCAGAAAGGCATAAAAAGGCATCAAGTTGTGTGTTTACCTAATTCATAGCTCAGTAATGGAAAGGTCTCTATATTTACCAGAAATTCTTGTGAAACAGGTAAAGCAACAGAAAAAAGTTCCAAAGCACAGAAAAAGAAAGTATCAAATGTCATTCTTTCCAGACCAATACTAAAGGCTCTCAACTAAGCAATTTGTTTGAGCTTAGTGTATGATCTCTATTTGTTTGCTTGATTTTTGTTACAACTAGTTGAGTTTCACTAGAGGTAAAGGTTGTGATCATATACACACTGCCTTTTCTATGATTACAAGCTGTTCTTGGGTCAAAGGAGGCCCATTAATTTGTTTTTCTATTAACATTTAAGAGGCATTCGATTATTTTTGCTTACTTCCACATTACTTAGCTTGTTAAAATGCAGTTTACCACATAGCCAGATTAAAATTCTTTGTTCATGATGTTCTGATCTTAATATCTATATTTCTTTGGGATCTCAGATTTTTTTGAATGAAGCCTCAGTTAAAAGAGGGGTTAGACAGGGAGGAATTTTATCACCTGTAATTTTTAGTTTATGTTTGAAAGATTGTTTTGCTTCTTTAAAAATTTCCCTTATTTATTTTGCAGTTGAAACTAGTTAGTTGACATATATTGATGGCATTACTTTGCTAAGTTGGCCTAAAGCAGCATTAATTTTTAGTGAATGAGTTAAAGGTCTGGAAATCAATGATGCAAAATGCCATTATTTGTAATAAATGATTCCCATGACTCTTCCCCTCAGGATTTTGGTAATGGTTGGGCATTCTATACTTTGGACTTGGTGATAAACCTAGGTGTTCTATATTCTCCCACTATAAGAGTTTTGCCTCATTTAATAAGTGATTTAGTCTAAAAGTTAAGATACAAAAAAAAAATTGGTTCTCTTATTCATCTCTGTGGTTGTTTGAGAAAAGAAAAATTAGCTAAGCTTTATCATTTGATAGTTATCCCTTTGGGTAATTTTCCAGCAGCAATTTGGACATATTTTTGGCATTCTTTTTCTTCTCAAATTAATGTGGTATAGTTCAGAAACCTCAAATTATTAATTGGTTTTACTCTAAGCACTTGTAATCAAATAGTTCATGGTAACAAACTGTAGTAAGGAGCGACCTGGCTCAATAGTAGCCAAAATTCGAAAAAACGAAGTTTGATACCAATAGTTACATCAAAAGAATTACACTTTAATGCTGATTTTAAATATACAAGTTTCATCAAGTTTAGTCTTATCCATCAAAAGTTGCAAGCCTGAGAAACCCTAGAAGTCATAGAATCTTAACAAAAATCACACAATCAGATTAAGCATATAAGAGAATCCTACTGTAGAAGTTTCAAGCTCCTATTTACAAAATGTGGAATTTCGTATTTTTTCCCAGAAGACAGATCACAGTTTATTTGTTTGTTTTTTTCCAGGGGTGATTGTATCAACCCAGTGGTCCTTGAATGTTGCAAGAGGGCTCATTCTAATGGAAATTAAAAGTTCTAGTGCCCTTTTTAAGTGACCATAAATTGAAGTCTAGGCCCCCTCCCCCACACATTTTTTCCCCAAAGTCACTGGATCAAAATTTTGAGCTAGCCATTCTGTTCAGCTTAGTCAAAACCAAATAACTAAGTCTTTGGGGACAACTTAATACCCCACAGTCCCTGTGGGAGGGGCTGCAAGTTACAAACTTTGACCATTGTTTACATATAGTAATGGTTATTATGAGGTGAACAGACGTGTTTAGAGGGAAATTTTGCATCAGGGTGGAGGTGGGTTGGGGGTTACACGGGAAGATCTTTCCATTGAGGAATTTTTCATGAGGGAAGAGAATATCCACAAAAAGGGTGCCGGATTTTCCAGTAGGCCTGTTATTTAAAAAAATGAGAAAGTAAAAAAAAATTCAACTGGAAGTAATGAGCAGCATTAAAACTTAAAACAAACTTAAAATATTATGTATATAAGGGGGGTTGTGTCCTCCACAATACCTTGCTCCTTATGCTTAAGTATTTTTAGTAATTTCAACTATTTATTCTACAGCCTTTGTGATTCAGGGGTCATTCTCAAAGATTTTGTACAAAATCCGAGCATCAGTGTAAAGAGTGAGGTATTGACAAGGGGACAAAGCCCTCATATACATAATAAAAATACACAAATATAAAAGTTCGTTATGCAAGTTAATTTGTAAGGTATGTATGTTTATTACTAATAAAAATGTTTGTAAAAAAAATCTAGTTGCATTTTTAAGTAACCAAAAATTGGAGGGCAACTAGGCCTCCTCCCCCACCCCTTTTTTTATCAAAATCATCCAATGAAGACTATGAGGAACCCCTTTATAAAACAAATTAATATACAAATGTTGTTTTATTTATTCATATGTGGTGAGCCACTATCAAATTATGCATTAATTCAAAAACATTCAGAAATTAAGTAAAAAAACAAGTTTTTTAACTGCAAGTAAGGATTGACATTAAAACATAAAAGAAACAGAAATTATTCCATATATGAAAGGGGTTGTCCTCCCCTCAATGCCTGACTCTTTACACTAATATTTTTTTTAATTGTTTTAAAAACTAGAGTTGTGACAGTCAAACTTTAGCATAAAGAGCAAGGTATTGAGGAGGGGACAACCCCTTTTATATACAGAATAATTTCTGTTTGTTTTAAGTTTTAATGCTGCTCTTTACTTGTAGTTAAAAAAAATGCAGTGCATATATATATATTTACACATTAGGGAGAGGTGATTGGGAGTAAGGTATAGGGGGGCTATAGTAAAATATGTTTTCTTTAGTGATCTACTAGTCTACAATTATCCCTCATATCTGGCTAGGCTATGAAGTAAGAATTGCTTTCTTAACCCTTTAAGTACTGAATTATGAAATCAATATGAAAAAAAATATTTGAAGGATATTTCTAGATGAAAAAAAAATCACTGAACTTGAATATGGAGTCACATTTTCGGTATCTTGTTCAGGGTTTGAGATCTATCATATCCTTTTAAAAGGACATCCATCCTTAGTGGAGTATTTTTTTCAAATAATGCCATGTAATTTTTGTATCAGACAAAACTAGTAACTACTACAAAAGTAAAAAAGAGTTCACCTCCTGTGGTAGGACAGAAAACAGTTCCTCTTGGGAACAAGGCACAGTGCAATTCCAAGGCACTTGCTATACAGGATTTTTGTATTCCTCTGACAAATTCGGCAGCGTTTTTGATCTTTTCCGAATTCAGGAAAATGGTTGTAGCCATCATGATGCCCATCTGTAGGGGGGGGGGGGTAGGCTGTGTAGGTATTTTTCATGGAGGAGTATCTTCAGCTTCCAGAGATAATGGTCTACCAGGGCACCTTCAGGGTGTGTTGGAGTATCCAAGAGAGCATGCAACGAAGGTTTTGAACTTCAGTAGAGGCATTGGTTTGTCATTGGACTGACAGCAGTGACAATGATAAATTAGCCAGGCCTTGACTACTACACTGTCAAGAACGTAGTAGAATATGTGCATATACCACTTTCTTGCCTTCAGGTTTGAGCAATACAGCTCAATAAGCATATCAGCCTAGTCCATACCATCTATGTACTTGTTGTACTCTTTGATCACAGCAGGCCTTTTGATTTCCATGTATTTCTTCTTGGAGGAGTCCCAACGTCTACAGGTATCCTTGGGCTCAACTGCAATGTAGTAAGACACAAGCATGACTGCTTTGTTATCATACCAGCACACAAAGCAAACTTCTGTTGATTTTTCAACTCTTCAGTTGACGTGTCCCATACAAAACCATTTCATTTTCTTTTCTTCCATCAGTTTGCATCCTGAAAGATGGTTCTGACAAATAGTTCCAAAGCAATCATATCCAATCTCCTTCAGATGAATGACAAGGTCTACACTTAGAAACCAATTGTCAAAAAATATATTGGGCCCTGCTTTGGGTTCCAGGGATCTTGAGAGCTCATAACAACATCTCCACCAAGACCAAAGGGCCCAGCTTCCACAGTTCCTTGGCCTTGGTAAATTTTGATGTCATGCATGCTCCCACTACTTCCAGCTCAAGTAAATACTTTGAACCCCACTTGTGCAGCTTGTTTGGGAGATACAGCTGCATAACAGTCTTTGCATGAATGGGATAATCTGCTCATTGATACTCTGTCTTTCTTCAGGCTCAGTTCTCATCAAATCTTCTTGCAGCAGGTCAACTATGGGCCTCACCTTGAACAAACAATCATGTCCAGGATTGGTTTTTGGCTTGTACTTACTGTTGTCATTGAAGTGCAAGTACCTTCATATCAATGTGAAACAGTCTCAGGACATCTTTCCAGAGACAAGAGTATAGTTCAGCTCCTTCTCCCAGTAGAGCTTGTAGCTAGGCAATCTTATTATTCCCATGTAGAGAGTTATTGAAAGGTAAGAGTAAATCTCTTGTTTTGTGACATCAATAAATTTGTTATCCTTTGTCATTGCATAGCAATTCATCTCTAACAATATCTTTTCAGTCATTTCATCAGAGAAAAACCTAGAAAATATTTGGCTGGGGACATGGACTCTGTTGGTGGGGGAGTATATGCACATATAACCTGCTGATTTTCAATATAAGGTTCAAAGTCCTTGTAACACCACTTGTATTTGCCTTTTTTTTGTCGGTTTACCTTTTTGGCTGAAGGTTGCTGATCTTCAGTTGCCCTGTCAGAGCTAGTAGAGGGCCCAGGTTCTTCAAGATCATGGGGCTCAAGAAATTTATTGGGAGGGAGGCTGTCTCACATCAGTTCCAGCTGCATTAACTCATAGAAGTTGGTTAGTTCAGGGTTCAGCAGTAAGTACTGGCTATCACTCTTGTCCTCACCAGAATCTGAAAGATACAACATCTCAGAAACATCTCCATCTTGTAGTTCCATAAACATTTCTAGGGCTTGTTCTGGTTCAAAATTTCACTGAGCATGCAAGTTTTGTGACTTCTTCAATGCCTTCTCAAACTTGTCACCCATCTTGAAATATACTTTGGATATAAATTTGTTAAAACAATCAAATATATGAAATATGCTTATTATTTTCCCTCAATGTTCTTTCATGCAATAGCTGTCAAGTTGTTGACCCTTATGGATGGATGTCCTTTCAAAAGGACAGCTTGTCAGAAACTAGTTCATACACCAGCATTGTTACTGTTGGATCCTAGCCTCTTATCAAATTCTAATTTAACACTATCTAACTACACTCTGATTTTTTTCTAGAATTTTTGAAAGTCATTTAATAATTTTAATAATATTTTAATCAGTACCCACCTTTCACCCCTTTCTGGACCTCTCTCACCAATCTTGGCCTACACTGAACCAAGTGTCACACTGCCTTGTGCAACATCTTGTTTGACATGTCTTGAACTGCTGAATCATATAAGAGATGGTATATGCCAATTGAAACCATACACAAGTCATTGCTACCAATCAAATGTGATTGTCCTTTTAAAAGGACATCTGGACTTAAAGGGTGAACATGTTTCCTTCTCAATAGCCCTTTTCTGGAATCTTTTCCTTCTTTTCAAAAAAAAAAATGGAATTTCAAGAAACATCATTCTAGGCCTACTTCTTATGATTTATTATAGCCCATTTGTTTTGAGTCTATCACCTATGATGATCTGACTAGAATTCTTCTCTCTCTTAGGAAGCCTACTACTCCTCAATTTTTATAGGTACCGTACTTATGTATTATTCAGAACACACTTGATAAGCAAAGTTAATTTTCTTTTATCAAACAAACTAATATGCAGGTTGATTTTATGAGAAAACCTGGTTTCATAGCCACAAAGACAAAAGGTTAGGTTTGAATTCTAAGTTGTAATTTTACAATTTTTCTAATAAAGTATTATATTTTTATTGTATTTTGTTTTTATTTCATTAGCTTTATCAAAAGTTTAGGCTATATATTTGCACATTAGTGGGGTAGGGATGGGGTCCATTATATCAAATACCCAAATTAACCTAAACTAACCATCTCTATATATATAAAATATTTAATTAACATGTACCTGCATTGTAGTTTGTTTCACAAAAGAAACAAACTACTGTTTTTTATACTGTAAAATTCTGGTTGAGCTACTTTTTGCTATCTTTGGAAGAGGTTAGGTTAGGGAAAAGAAACTTTCAGGAAAGAATCCAGGGTCAAAAGCATACTCTGGGAAGGCAAGCCAAGCTTCTATGTAAACCCTCTTCAGATTTGCTAGTCTTAGAAATTTGCCTAATTGACAGATCTATTACCTTTTAAAATTTTGACAAAGCAACATTTTGCCTTAAATTTTAGTTATTAGTTTCTTTCTCTCTGGTTTTATTTCTATAAATACAATTCCTGCTGTTTGAGTAGAATTTTAACCAATATCAATGTCTTTTTTTTCAAAGTTTAGGAAATGTATTTGCATTTCTCTGAAATTTCATAAATTGGGATTGAGCAAAGTTGTAAAGCTGAAAACAGTTTTTTGAAGCCTACTTCATTTAAAAACATGTATTCAGCAAGGTTTCACTTTTATAACAAATTTTTTTTAAAGGTCATCAGAAGTCACTGTCCTCTAGAGGGAGGAGTGGAGGTAGGTACTTCAAAATACCCTCCTGGGATATACTTTACTCTGTGGACCTATACCTGAAAGTTTCATTTCCTTAAACTAACCCCTTTCCAAGATAGTAACAAGTAGCTAAACTATAATTTTACATTTCTGAACTTATGGGGGAAATAGAAGCATAATAATAGTGAAAATAACATACAGATTAAAATTATGGTAAAATTCTAGTTGATTGACTTCTTGCTATCTCAGAAAAGGGTTAGGTTAGGAAAATAAGGATTTGCAGAAACTTTCAGGGAGGGTTCTACAGGCTAAAGTATGTCCCAAGAAGGTATTTTGAAGTACCTACCTCTATTCCTTCTCCCTCTAGAAGGCACTGACCTTTGATTACCTTCAAAAATATGTGTCTTACAAAAGTGAAATCTTCTGCTTGAATGAAGTACATCAAAATTGTTTTCAGCTTCACAACTTTGCTCAATCCCAATTTATAAGGTTATAAAGATATGCAAATACATTTCCTAAATTTTGAAAAAAAAAACATTGATATGGCTCAGAATTCTAGTCAAATAACAGGAATCACATTTTTCCAAACTAAAGACAGAGAAAAAGCAACTGGTAACTGAAAATTAAGGTAAAATGTTGTTTTGATAGAATTTCAATAGGTATAGACCTGTCATGTAGGCAAAGTTCAGGGCCCTCTAGAGGGAGAAGGAGTGGAGGTGGGTACTTTAGAATACCTTCCTGGGATATACTTTAGCCTGCAGACCCATCCATGAAAGTTTCATTTTCCTAACCTAACCCCTTTCTGAGATAGCAACAAGTCACTCAACTAGAATTTTATCTTTATTATTCTCTTTCAAATATAATAGCCTAATTACTTGTCTTGTAAATTCAGTTTTAAGCCTTCTTTGGACCACAAGAAATGATAATTTCTATAGTTTGTTGGTTTCAAACATACAATTTGATTATCGAATTGATTTTCTTATGGTCACATAATTGCAAGCATTGATTTGTCACTATTAATGGCTATCAGTAGGCTACTTCAGGACAACTTACTGTGGTCTACAGGCGGTTTCCATTAGGATGCATTTACCTATCTCAATAACTTTCTCGGATGCAAAACGCCCTGGATAGAAGTTTTAGATAGAAAACCTTACAAATCAAATTATATCAAGGAGGGGACGTCATTTTAACTACAGAATAGTCTAAACTCTAAATACCATGTAAAACTTTTTCTTCCTTTCTTCTTGAGGTAGGAGTGGCGAGGTTTGATTCTAGATGGCGAAGAAATTCAGTTTGTTCCGTATTTTTTTCGTTTAATGGACCATTATGTAAAAATCAGGATTGCTGGCGTTGATTATTTATCAGAAAATCATGCAATTGTTTGCGTTTAATGATTATAATTGAAAGTCTGGTTCATAAAATTACTTGTTATATTTTATTGGAGCTGCAAATTCTGAAAATTGGGATGACAAAGCTAATAAAATAGAATCCATTAAGCAATGGATGGCAAATTATTTCTTATTAAAATAGGCGACCAGAGAAGAGAACTACAAGTGATTTTACCTATTAATCTATTGTAAAAATAATGAAAGATAAATCCACTATACGGTGAAGATTTACGACTGATACTTTCAGTTAAAAATTTGCTTGTGATCCTGAAAATAGATTCCATTCTATGTACAAATTCTAACTATTAAGTATGTAGGGTAATGTATGCACATTTACAGTGATAAATCTAGTGGAGTAAGCAGAATTTCTCCTCATTTATTAAGCATACAGAGGACTATGCAATGTAAGATATTATAAACCTTAAATGTCGGTGAAAATGCTGCCAATCTAGCCTACAAATTATAAATTCTCCTCTACAGTAAAGCTGCGGCTACACTCGGCGTTTTCTGGAAAACTAGGGTGGAAATTTGAGGTGCATATAGAAGTCTACACTCGCAACAAATTCAAAAAATCAAAGTATAATCGTGTGATACACTTATGATGACTTCAGCCCAAAATCATGATTCAAGAAGCATAGATCAACATTTCATATTTCTGAACTAAATTTGAGCTTCTTATATGAATTTATATATATATATATATATATATGTCTGAGTGTGTGTGCATGTAGATTTGACGCAAAATGCTCCACACAGCCATGTTCACAAAGAACAAAGAAAAAAAAGAAAACAACATACGATACCAATTAAAAGAAAAAAACTAACATAGACATGTCAATCAAATAATTCCCTCCCATTGGGTCGTGCCCATTCAAACAAACTGCGCCAAATTCTGGATGCTGAAAAACGCCCGTTCTTCAACAATTTGGGCACCGAAAACTTTTCAACCTCACCCTCTCTAAAAAAAATGATTTCTCAAATCTCTTAAACCCTATCCTTCTCCGTAAAATACAGTGTATTTTCCCTCCATTCTCCATACATTATACAGCTGTAAGGATGATTTTTTGTTCTAACCCTTTACTAAATATCATCTTCTTTCCCCAAGTGGCAAATGATTACCTATACAAGAAATCACCCATTTAACATCATTCCTAGACGACCTAGCTATAAGATATTCCTCAATATTCGCACTGGTACAAAAACAACTCACTAATAGGTGATGAGCTCTCAATTTATGCAAAAATATCAGGACACACAACTTCCTCTTCATACAGACAGCCAAGACAGTCCTTGGAAGAAATAATGGCTCCAAAAAGCCATGGATCTCCGATGAGATCATTCAACTATGTAAAGACAACCGTGTTGTCGCTAATAGGCGAGACCCAGAAAGCAGAGACATTAATAAGCATCTTAAGTGAATAACAGAAAGGAAGATCATAGGCGCTCTAACCGCTTACATTCATAACAAATGTACCCAATGCGAGCTCGATTTCCGAAAAGGCAATACACATGTCGTGTACAAAAGAATACGAGAGCTTTCGATGTACAAAAAGGTACTAACAAATGTACTCCTGGATAAGGACGAGACTTCCATCAACGAAGCAACAGAGATAAGAGAGAGGTGGAAACAACATTTTCATGAAAAGTTAAACCCCCCAATCAATCCTAACCCTGCCGTTCTTAGGAACTCACCCATCTCCCCACTGGAACCCAGCCCACCGACACTCAGAAGCGAGGCTGAAGCTACCTTGAAGTCATTCAAATCAAACAAATAGCCAGGACCAGATGGATTGCAAGCAGAATTCCTGAAAGTTGACTCAAAAGTCGTAACAGACCTCAACCACAATTGCCACAGCTGCCTGGCACAGGGAACAATTCTCGAAAACGTAATGTTCCGCTACTATAATTCCTCTGCATAAGAAAGGGTCCAAATACGAATGTTAGAATTACCGTCCAATCAGCCTGACAAGCCAACCTGCCAAAGCGTTGACCAAGATACTACTGGACGGAATAAAAGCATTAACCAGTCACATTATCCCTGAGTAGCAGGCGGGTTTCCGAGCGAACTTCTTCACGATAGAACAGATTTTCGTCATCCGTCAAGTAATGGAAAAATACCTTGAATACGGTTAGGACCTCTATTAACTCTTCATTGACGTCAAACAAGCTTTCGACTTAATTTGGAGAGAGGGGCTTTGGCATATACTACTGTATTATGGTGTCCTGTTAAATATCGAATCACATATTCGTAACATGTCTGAGCGGCTTAGAACCCAAGTACAAACAGTTGAGGAAAAAATCAAATCTCTGCATATGGAATATGGAAGCAAAATCAAATCTCTGTGAAGCTAAGACTTAAACTATTCTTCTCCATCATTATTTCTATAGCTATTTACGGTTGTGAAACATGGACTGTCAGAGTAGAAGACTCCAGGTGACTCGCCACGTTTGAGACAAAGCTGCTGCGTCGAATTACTGACATAGCATGCGTAGATTTTAGTAATGCCCAATAATATTCGCCGAATAACAAAAGTTGGCAGTTTTATGGATACTGTCTGTTTGTTAAAAGGTTTAACTATTGACAAATTTCGCCACTTATTAATATAATACCAATAATATGACAATGAAGATGAAAAATTTCAAATTAATATTTTGTTAAAAACAATAAAATAGGTACCGACAAATCAGCCCCTAAATTTGACCACTTTAAAAGTCTTCATTGTGCGCAGTAACACATTGACTCACCATATTAGAATGACATGATTTGCAAATACAGAAAACACCTTTCTCTTAATTATTGTGCACCTCATAAAGCTATTTCTAAGCCGTCTATTTGCAGATAGATCACAGAAACTTTATTATTTGATCTTTTTACTTATGTGGCATAGACCTTACTAGTTATGGCGTTCATAACAACAGACCTGAGTCGACTTCCCATCTTAATGCGAGAGCAATTGATGTGGATCACACTGTGGAAAACAACCACAGGGCTAATTTAAAGAAGTTTGCGAAGCTCTACAACAAATCAATTAATCACGAGCTGCACAAGTCGGCAGTCTGAATGATAAAACCTAAACTGCATCTGAAATCTTGTATCACATTCTAAATTTCTAAAAGTCTAAAAATTCTAAACAGTTAACAGCAAAGGTATCAGTTATCATGTATATTAACTTAATTCAAGCTAGATTAAAAAAGTCCTATGAACTTCAAGACAAAACTACGATCCTACGCCTTGGAGTAGAACTTAAAAAAAACTTGTCAAGCATGAATTTCGGTCAAAGACGTAGCACCTCCATAACTGAAAATTCAACAGTCCTACCAATTTCCTTCTCGCTGAACTTTCAGTGCTTTACCCTGAGCTTAACCATCACATACAGCATATGTAATTTAAAACATCCTTGTGATTGTTAGTTCATCCAAGCGATTACGGGCGTTTTTCTCAGTTGAGCTCTCTGTCTCACAGGCACTCTATCTTTGGAGTAGTATTACAACCAAATTCCCAACATGTTGAGTTCTCGTTTAATTTATAAATTAAAATTTAAAGGGAAACATTTATCAGAGGCATATTTAAGCTAGGTATCTTAGAACATATTTTAATTTTAAACATTTTAAGCAACATTTTATGTGTTAAAGTGTTGATTAAACATACTGATGCATACAGGTTTGCATATAAGCCTGCATTAACTCACCCTAATGCTTCGGACAACTTATAATGACAAACTTTGTAAGTATGTGTATTGTATGTATTCTCTATGTGAGCAATGGCAAGTTTCAATGAATCCTTCCTCAAAACAGTACAATGGTCTGCAATATACATCAGAAGTAAAATCTTCGCTTGTCTAGTATAGCTTTTTGCACATGATTCAAGATCCTGCAAAACTGAAAAATAAAAGGCCACCGAATCCATGGGAAAGGCAACGATGAGATTTTTCGAAAAAAGATTATTAATTCTGCTTTAGACGGCAACCATGGCTATAATTTCCATTTTCATTATTATTTATTCTAATTTTAGAAATTTGAGAATCTCAATAGGCTATATTCCTATGTACTGAGTAATGGTAGGTTTTATTTCTCTTGTGCCAATCGACATCCAGAATTAGGATCACTTCAAAATGAGCTTTCTATAAAGAAAGTAATTAAAGAGCTAGCCTAGGCAATTTCTTTGAGCCTTCAATAAATAGGCAGTTGGCAATGAAGGAATCAAAAGCTTCAAGCCTAGCCTTTTGTGCCTGTTTTTCTAATCAGATTATGCTATGTTACATTTCTTTCATTTGATATTTACTTTTTAAAACCACTTTGGTATAATTTTAGACAAGCTGCTTTTGGATAGGCTATCTTTAAACATTGAGTGATGGTAGGTTTTATTTCCCTAGTGCCAATTGACATCCAGAAATTAAGCTAGCCTAGATCACTTCAAAATGAGCTTTTTATTAAGAAAGTAATTAAAGAGCTAGCCTAGGCAATTTCTTTGAGCCTTCAATAAATAGGCAGTGGGCAATTAAGGAATCAAAAGCTTCAGGCCAAGACTTTTGTGCCTGTTTTTCTAAATAGATTAGGCTAGGTTGCCTTTCTTTCATTTGATACTTACTTTTTAAAACCACTTTGGTATAATTTTAGACAAGCTGCTTTTGTGTAGGCTGTCTTTAAAAGAGGCTAGGCTACATCAGAAAAATGAAACTTTGGTAAAATTCTAGTTTAGTGACTTCTTGCTATCTTGGAAAGGGGCTAGGCTAGGAAAATGAAACTTTCAGGGATGGGTCTACAGGCTAAAGTATGTCCCAGGAAGGTGCTTTGAAGTCCTACCTACCTCCACCTAGAGGGCCCTAACCTTTGATGACCTTTAAAAATATGTGTGTTATTAAAGTGAAACCTTGCAAAATAGGTCTTCTGCTTGAATGAAGTAAAAAAAAAAAAATTGTTTTCAGCTTCAGAACTTTGCTCAATCCCAATTTATAAGGTTTTAAAGATATACAAATATATTTCCTAAATTTTGAAAAGAAAACATTGATATTACCTTACCTTAAATTGCATTTGCCAGCAAGATAAGGTGGTAGACCCTCCTGTAGTTCTTGCTGGTGGTGAGTGATGTAATTATGTTAGCTTAGCTTCCCAGTCCAGCCTTCACTCAGCCCTTTCCCAGTCCCTGTTGACTCCAGCCTTGAAGGAGTGGGGAGTCTCAGCTTGGATGGTAGACTCAGATAGGCTATTCCAGAGGGGGACCACCTGAATGGAAAAGAAGCCATGTTGTTCCCTTCTCCAACATCCAGGCAGGTGAAGCTTTAGACTATGACCTCTTGAATTGTTAGCCAGGGAGGGGGTGAAGATCTGGTTCAGGTGACTGTATTTGAAAATTTTGCATGCCATGATCACATCTCCTCTATATCTTTGATACATGAGGGTTGGAAGTCTCAGAGACCTTAGGCAATCCTGGTAAAGGATATTATTTAAGCCATGGACTAGTTTGGTTGCTCTCCTTTAGACACTTTCAAGGGCTCTTGTGTCCATTTTATTTTGGGGAAAGGCCAAAGTCAAGCCAAACTCAAGGTGGGGACAGACAAGGGATTTATACAGTTTTGTAACCACACATGACTTTCTGGTTACAAAAGAGCACTTAATGAGTCCAAGGGCTTGATTAGCTTTTGCAACCTGAGTGTGGCTATGGAATTTTAAATCTTTGTCCACCATGACACCTAAGTCTCTCTCCTCAGCAACTGCTTCCAACTGATCACACCCTATATGGTAGGGATGGTGGGGGTTATTGCGCCTTAAGTGCAGTACCTTGTATTTAGTTGCATTGAATTGTAGGGCCTAAGCTGATGACCAGGAGGATAGCCTGTCAAGGTCCAACTTAATGCAGGCTCTTTCTTCTTCAGTTTCAGCAGGCCCAATGAGCTTACAGTTGTCAGCATATAATGTTAAAAGGTTGCATAGATAGGTTGTACAGTCATTAATATATGCTGAACAATGTTGGCCCAAGGATGGTTCCCTGTGGGACACCCCTTATAACCAGGGAAGTGGAGGAGAAAACTGGATTGCCATTATCAGTGTAGATGATGACACATTGAGATCTTCCAGTTAGGAATGCTCCAATCCAATCAATCACATCCTCATGCACCTGGTAAGCTTTAAGCTTCAGCATCAGGTATGAGTGTTCAACTTTGTCAAAGGCTTTAGCTTGGTTGAGTAATATGATGTCAACTAGTTTACCCATATCCAAAATCTTAGTTGCATGATCATATGACTGAATAAAGTTGGTGTTGATTGACCTGCCCCTGTGAAATCCATGTTGTCTATTGCTAATAAGAGTATTTTCTTCTAAATAGTTTATTAGAGCATGGTTAATATCAGGTCCAGCAGCTTTGTTGGAGTTTAAACTTTTTAGTATTTTAAATACATCTTCTTGAGTAATTATTACAGGAGGCATTGTCTTATGTACTGTTACAGGAGGTATGGTTGGGAGTGTAATACCAAGTGGCTTTGAGGTGAAGCTTGTGCAAAAGCTGGCATTCATGTAATCAGCAATTTCTTTTTGGTCAGTAGTACTGGAGCCATCTGATTTTTTAGCTGGTTGGTGCATTGATGGGAAGGGTTGTTGGCTTTAACATAACACCAGAATTTTTTGGGGTTTTTCTTTGAGTCATTTGCAATAGATTCTTCATGGTCTCGGATAACTTTTCTTGTCATGTTTCTCAGCTTGTTTTGGAGCATGGTGTATTTGTTGTGATGGTTGTCACACTTGCATTTTAGATATTTATTCCATGCTCTATTTTTCTTTCTGATAATTTTCTTAATATTCCTGGGAAGGTATGGATGAGTCTTTGGTTTATCTGACCAATAAACCTTTGTATGCTTCCTACATGCACCTAGTAAAGTAGACTTAAAATGATTCTTACTAGATTCAACATCTGTCTCATCTGATAATTCCTCATCCCAATTTATATTAGCTAGTTCTTCAGGGATCAAAGTGTAATTGGTAAAAGTTCTCTTAAGTTTACCATCATGACCATGGTTAATATTAATGCCATTCATTATGCATATGTGGTCACTTGCACCAATAGCTTGAAGGTAACAAGTGGAAGTAATCTTCTCAGGATCATTTGTAATAAGGTCTAGTAATGATGGTTGTTGTGAATGTCTAAATCTAGTGGGTTGCATTATTATCTGAGTTAGGAAGTTGTCAGCAAGGGTTTGGGTGGTTGTGTAGGAGGGGCTATTAGGGGGTGAGTACCCAATACCTTCAAACCAACAAACTTCTGGCATATTAAAATCATCATAAAGCACAAGTGATGAATTTAGATTGCATAACATCTGTATTAGGTTAGAAACTGTTTGGTGCAATACTAGTTGGTTTGGAGCTGATGGGCTATGGTAAAGCACACCAATATTCACAGTTTTGAATCCCATCAGAAGTCTAACCAATACATGTTCCCCCAAGCATTAGTAGGTTGAGAAATAGAAAAATCGATTTTATCTACCTTAATTACAAGTCTAGTGTTAATAGCCACTCCTCTTTGACACAAGTTACTGTCTAGGTTGCTCAGGAGTAAGTATCCAGGGATTTGAATATCTGTGTCATCCAATTTAGTCAACAAGTTCTTAGGACACACCTCACAAACACAGAAAACATCTACACCCTTTTCATAAAGTAACACTTTTAGTTCTGAAAGTTTTGGCACTAAAGAATCAATGTTTGTGCATAATATTTGTAGTATGTCCATTTTCTTTGGCTGGCTAGGCTGTTGCTAGTTCTGGCTTTGCAACTCTGAAATGGATTTTTGTCACCCAAGCTAGTAGTGATGTAGTTGGTTTCAGACAAATCAGATGCAACACTTGATAGAGAGACAGACCTCAAAACTGAAGCCACGGAAACAAAGGTTGAACTTATAGAAGTTGTTCTGGCTCAGCTTGATGCACTATTTACAAGGGATATGGGTAAGTCTAGTGAACCACTGAGAGAGGGAGGGGGGAGGACTCCCTCCCCCCAGGGGATCATGTTTTTGACACAATGGTGCCATCATGGATGACAAGGTTTTTTTCACCAGCTGCTGCATGCTTCTTTATCTCTTCAACTAGTTCTTTCCTTCTCTGGTGGTCTTCATCGGATGCATCTGCAAAGAAGGAGATACTCCCCCCCTTGCTCTCAAGGCCTTCAATATTTCCAGTTTTATTTTGTAATCATTTATAGAAAAAAGGATTGGGTTTGGTCTATCTAAGGTACTTGTATTCTTACCATTAGGTAGATGTTTCAAGTTAGTAAAAGCCCCAACATTAATTGAGAATTCATCTTTTAAGTAAGTTGGGATGAATTGAGCATTGTTGGTTTGCACAGGAATGCCATAGGCAATCAGATTAAGTCATCTTCTGTTTCTGTCTTGCTCTTGTCTCACTATTTTGCGGACATCTGTTTCAAGACGGGTGGTTGTAGAATTTTCCACAAGTTTCTGCACATCATCTACAGAAACCTTCAATTGTATAGCCGTCTTGAGCATTTCCACCTGAGCCCTCATAGTGTCTAAAGAAGTCTGCATATCAGATCTGAAACCAGCAAACATGTCACACATTTCACTACAATGGGAGTTGAGAGTGCTTTTCACTATATTTGGAACATCAGGTTTACTTGAACCCGTTTTACATAATGGGCATGTCCAAATACTTCCAAGTCTTTTGTTCATTTTACAGAAAATGTTGTGTTCAGCTGTACTCATTCCTAGACATGTTGCACAGAGCCATTTATCACAGTTATTTGAGCTCAGAATTTTACTCAAATAACAGGAATTGCATTTTCAGAACTAAAGGCAGAGAAACAACTGGTAACTGAAAATTAAGACAAAATGTTGTTTTTTCAAAATTTCCATAGGTATAGACTTGTCATGTAGGTGAATTTCAGGGCCCTCTAGAGGGAGAAGGAGTAGAGGTAGGCACTTCAAAACATTTTCCCAGGAGATACTTTAGCCTGTAGACCCATTGCCAAAAGTTTCATTTTTCCTAACCTAACCCCTGACCAAGATAGCAAGAAGTTGTTAAACTAGAATTTTACCCCTTCTTCTGATTTTTCAGTCTTAGAAATGTGCCTAACCTACTAATATAGATCCACCTTAATTTTCAGTTTCTTTTCCTTTTGAAAATGTAATTCCTGTTAGGCTATTTGAGAAAATTTTTAAGCCATATCCATGGGGTTTTCCAGGAGATAATTTTCTCAAAATCCTGGGGGGGGGGGCAATCATGGAGCCAGTTTTCCCAAATCAATCAAAAATTACGGTAAATACTGAAAAATGATCCATATACTACCATAAAGACAAAGATATAGGCTACTAAAGAAAACTGATCCTCTCTGGATACTTGAATTATGCAGGCTTATCTTGATTTTGACAAGATTTTTGAACACACTAAATTTCAGCTGGTGGGGGGGGGGCTGACTGAGGTATACAGGGGGCAGTTGCCCCCCTGCCCCATTACAAATTATGCCCCTGTTTTTTTGATATTTCGGAAATATGTTTACAGGTGTTTGAAACCTCTTAAATTGGAATTAAGCAAAGTTGTGAAGTTAGAATTTCCTTTCTTTCACTTCATTTAAGCAGAAGATCTATTTTTTTTTAAGATTTAACTTTCATAGCACAAATATTTTGAAGACTATCAAAGGCCAGTGCCTTCTAGGGAGAGAAGGATTAGAAGTAGGTGCTCCAAATATCTTCCTATCCATATTTTAGTCTATAGATCCATCCCTGAAAGTTTCATGGTATTAGTCTAGGACACTAGGTCAACGTATTAACAAAATAATTCTTACTTTATAATATGCAGAATAATTGGAGTTACCACATTTTGCATTGGGAGACCCTTTATCATCACTTTTTTTTTATTGTTGTACAGTCTTTTTTTAAACAAGTTTCTGAAAAAATGAACATGGAATTGACTTTTTTTTTCCATTTTCAAATACTCTATGTATGTAATTAAAGACCATCAGTGCCATCTAATTACATTTTCACATCACATGTCTGTAGACAAATAATGATAAATTAGGTTAGGTTAGATGGCCTATGGGCATACATTTTTCAAGACTTAGAGAATAGACACAAATATTTAGAAATGTAATACAAAAACTGGAAATACAAGGAAAGAAGTGAAAATGAAGATTTTTTTTCCTCATGTGAAATGTGTAAAAAAAAAACAACAACATATTATTATACACTCCCAAAAAAGGCTTGTGCCAACTTTTCCTCTTGCTCAGATTATCTGTCTATTATTTATCTTCATTTAGCCATGGCTTGATGGAAACTTCATTTTAATTCAAAAATTGACAGATTTTGTGATTGTTTTTGTTCATTTTTTGGTTATTTTGAGAGGAGTGCAGAATGTTGGCTTTTCAATGATTGAATAAAGTTGTTTGGAGTTATTGATGGGCTTGTGAAACAATTCCCTTTGAATCTAGTTGGAAAAAGAACAAAAAAGTAGGCTAAACAAACTAGCCTATTTGACTCCCCATTAAACATTTTTAAATTAGACTAATAGGGCTAAAAATCAGTAGCCTAGGTGATTGAGCAAAATTACGTAAAACTATAACCCTCACATCTTGTTACTAAAGAGAAATTGAGGAGAATTGTATATATCAATATGGATTGTATGTATCAGAGAATTGTATATATCAAGCTATGTATCAATATGGTTATTATCAAATTATTGAAGATTAAACATTTGAAATTATCAGTTAGTTGACTTACTTAAAGTGACATCTTTTAGAAGATACCTTAATTACCTTAATTACCTTAATTTGCACTTCAGAGCAAATTAAGATCTGTAGATCTGTTGAATGCTCCTGAGTTGAGTCGGTGATGTCTCATAGCAGGTATGAGCAGGACGGAATGTCCCACTCATACTTCCAGTCTTTTGTGGCCCACTCTTTATCCAGTGCCTTCTTGAATGCTTTGGGGGTGGGGGCTGAGACTGTTGCTTCACACAGTTCATTCCAGGGGTTGACGACTCTGTTGGTGAAGAAACTTTTTCTGGCCCTGGTTCTGACTGACTGCTTGAACAGCTTCTTTGAGTGTCCTCTGGTGCACTGTGGGGGGCCTGGGTGGATGGGCAGGATCTTGGCATATGATGAGTTCAGCAATTTGCGGGTCATCATCATATTGCTACGGTTGCGCCTGTACACGAGGGTAGGGAGGTTGAGAGCCCGTAAACGATCTTGATAAGGTTTGTCTCCAAGGTTTGTGATGGCCTTGGTTGCTCTCCTCTGGACTCCCTCAATTAGCCTGACATCTCCTTTGTATGTTGGGAAGGCAGCGCACATGCCAAAATCCAAAACGGGTCTGACTAGTGCCTTGTAAAGTTTCAGGAAAACTAGTGGGGATCTGCTGGTAACTGTTCTTTTGATCAGGCCTAAGTTTGTGTTGGCCTGGGACACGCTCTTGATGGTGTTGGCATGGAACTTGAGAAGGCTGTCAACGATGACCCCAAGGTCGCGTTCCTCTGTGCTGGTCTTGATGGGTGGATTGGAGTTGGAGGCATGTTCATGCATATGGTATTGGGCGCATGGGTTTGAGGATCCAAAGTGTAGCATGCTGCACTTGCTTATATTGAACGATAAGAGCCATTTGTCTGCCCACAGCTGGATTTTCTGGACGTCTGTTTGCAGGGATTTTACATTCACTGCTCCAAATAGCTTTGAGTCGTCAGCATAGAGAGACAATTTGTTTTCCACCTTGCTGAATATATCATTGATGTAGATGTTGAACAGTGTAGGACCAAGAACAGTTCCCTGCGGCACTCCACTGATGACATCACAGGGCTCGGAAAAGACCTTTTCACCTCCAGCACCAAATAGCCTGACTCTCTGGGTTCGTCCTGACAGGAAGTCCATAAGCCAATTAACCAGGTTGGGGTGTAACTGGGCAGCAGTAAGCTTTTCTCTTAGCCTTTTGTGTGGGACTTTATCAAAGGCCTTAGCAAAGTCTAGTAAAACTAGGTCCACTGGCAATCCTTTGTCAAGCAAATCTGTAATGATGTCATATGTTTCCAGTAAATTTGTTTCAACTGACTTTCCTGGTTGAAACCCATGCTGATTAGGGGATAGGATATTGTTGACTTTCAGATGTTCCAGTATTGTATCATTGACCACTCTTTCAAGGATTTTTGCGACTACTGATGTGAGACTTATAGGTCTGTAGTTTTCTGCTTTAAGTCTGCTGCCTTTTTTGAATATTGGGGTCACAAAAGCAGTTTTCCAATCAGATGGGACAGATTTGGCATTAATAGACTTTTGGAATAGGTCAGACAGTGGTCCTGCGATGATGGTTGCCAGTTCCTTCAGCAGTCTTGGGTGTAAGTGATCTGGTCCAGCTGATTTATTCGTGTCAAGATTTTGAAGCCGTTTGAGGATGTTGGAGGGGTTGATGCTGACTTGCTCCATCGTTGTGGGGGCTTCATAGCCTGGGCAGTTTGGCAGGGGGCCTTCCGGTTCACAGGTGAAAACTGAAGCAAAGTGCCTATTTAGTTCGTTTGCTACATCAGTTATGTTGGTTACGGTAGTGCTACAGGGTTTCACCAGTCTGGAGATAGTTCGACGGGAGTGGTTCTTGCTAGAGACATAATTCCAGAATTTTTTAGGATTTGTCTTACTTTCTTTGGCAAGATTGGACTCCAGATTTTCGTAGAGTTTTCTGGTGAGGTTTCTCAGCTTGTTTCGTGCCTTGGTGAATTTTGTGTGTTGCTGCAGGTCTCCTGACTGCCTGAACTTTTTCCATGACCTCTTTTTCCTGTTTATTTCTCTTTTGATGTCTTTTGTCATGTAGGGGAGGGATCTAGGTTTTGGTTTGAAACTGGTCTTTGTGTGGGCATCCTGAGCTTTCAGTAAAACACCCTTGAATTTGGTCCATTGTTTGTCAACTGTGCCACTTAGTACATTCGGCCAGTCTGTAGTGGATAATTCATTTCGAATAGCAATGTAGTCGACAAACACTTTTTTGACTAGCTTGTTCTTAAGTACCTTCACTTTCAGCATGAGCTCTATAGTTAGGTGATCGCTTTTACCAAGGGGTGGTGAGTAATCAATACTTTGAACTAAGCTTTTGTCATTCAAGATAACCAGGTCAAGTATTGTTGGGCGCTGAAACAATCTGTATCTAGTTGGTTGGTCAACTATCTGGTGTAGGGACAATTCACTGAGGCAATTTAGGAAAGGCTGTTGCTTGTCTTGTTTGGTTGGAGTGGCACCATATCCAAAACCGTTTATCCAGTTTATAGATGGAAGGTTGAAATCGCCGGTAATAAGCAGATGTCCTTTGAGGTTCGAATTTAGTGTGCATATTATTTCTGCTATTGCTTGTTCGGTTACAACTTGGGATGGGGCTGAGGGACTTCTGTAGATGCATCCGATTCTGACTGTCTCTGACACATGGCTCCCTGGCACACATAGATCAAAGCAAACTGCCTCAACAAAGGGGCAAAGGAGAGGAACATCAATTATCTTTGTATTGTATCCTGCTTTAGCGAGGGCTAGTGTTCCTCTTTTGCAACCCTGGGACGAGAGATTTGAGAGAACTTGGTAACCCGGGATTTTCACATGGGAATTGTGAAGTTTGTTACTACTGTTTTTAGGGCAGACTTCAGTCAGTAAGATCACATCGAACTTTTTTGAGTCAATTAGGGTTTTTAGTTCATCAATTTTGTTGGGCAACTGGTCAACATTAGTAACACATACACTAAAGTCAGAACTTACGGTTGCTGGTTCTGGTTGGCTTCTGTCCAGTATGGTTTGTCTGTTGTTATTTTCACCAGAGTCACTTTCTTCCTCAACAGAAACCAATTACGCTATCTTATTTTGATGTATTTATCCTTTAGTGTTTCTGTTTTATTCACATATTAACAAAAAGCTATACTTCTTCTTATTCCAAAAATGTCACTTTTACTACTTGATATTTATTTCATAATTCACAAATATAATAATAATAGTTTTTCTATAACACATTATACAGAAAAAAAGAAGTAGACTAACTGAAAAAAGAACAATGCACAAAATTAACAACAACATGCTAACTTTATAGGCAAAAAAGGCAACTATACAATATGTAATTCAATTTTTGCTTTTCAAATTACTGATAAAAGTAGCCCTGACATGACTACACTTTGAAATTATGGTAAATTTAAGGCAGTTGATATTACTGACCTATGAATAAGGTGAACATACCACTTGATGCCTTTTTTTAATGGTATTTCCAAAAGTAATAATTTTATTTATTCTGAAATTCAATTTTAAACCCTTTACAGACCCTCAGAGATGATAATTATTTCTCTTATTTTAGATACCACATACATATAGGTTATGGAGGGGGGGGGGCAAATTTAAATCTTTTGAGCCATCTTACACTCAGTTTGTTACATGAAATAATGTATGAGTAGATGTATAATGCTGAGTAGGCATAAGTTTTAAATCAGTTTGAAAAGCCATATAACTTATAACAACCTCTAAAGTTTTTAGCTCTTGCTAAAAATTAGACCATAGTATGTTGGTAACATTTATTTACATTAGTTGAAACATCTATATAATTCTGTATTTTTGTCAGTGTATAGGGTTCTATTTGTATCCTTTGTGGAATTATTCTTATGGTCATAGACTAACCAGCTATACCACAGTTGCTGTTTATTTTTCCTTTGTCCATCTGAGGTGACTCCAAACAATAATCTTCAGGCTATTCTGAACAAATTGCAAGCATTCAGTTTCACCCCTCACTGAACAAATAAAGTGATGATTTATAAGTCGGCATGTTGTTTGTTTTATCTGCTGCTGCTTAAAAGTTAGCACTAAATACTAAGATGGTTTGCCTGAAAGGGTATTTTGAGACAGCCCCCTGGATGTGTTGGTCTTGCCTGTCAAAGTAGTTTTATGGCAGTGGAGAATTTTTGGTACTTTCTGATTTTAGTAACCACACTCAATAAATGAAGTTAGAAAACAATTCTTACTTCATAATATGAGGAGCAATTCTACCAAACACCTGCTATACTTTACCTCTAACCCCCCTAGTTTGCAAATTTATAGCCCAGATTATATTTCCTATCTATTCTCCCAATGCAGCTCTCTTGCCTCAACATGTGTGCCTGTAAATTGAATCACTGTCACAAAACAAGAACTGGAAAAACAAATGATGGGTGACTGAATGCATTGACTTATATAATTTGGAGTATATATTTGCTAGTTAGGGGGTGGTAAAATATAGCAAGTCTACATGCAAAATGGATTAGCTATATCATTCTGCATATTATGAAGTGTTTTCTAACTTCATGCTGTCCAAATATTGGTGTGGTTGCTATAATTAACAAGTATCAAATTCTTACTTGTCCTTTCAACATTTTCAGAAGCAAGGCAATATAACTTTTGGAAGTCCTGTCCTAATGCTGCTTGACAATCATTAAAGCCATGTTTCGATTCAAACTACCAATTTCTGCAAGAAAAAGGGAACCATCCACCATGCAAAATGCAGGGTAGCAAATTAGCAATGCTACTCGACAGTTTTAAAATTTGTTGGCAGATTTGGTATGAAAATATCATTTTTGCATATAAAAATAATTTTTGCTCAAGGAAAAGCTGTCTAAGCACAAATTGTGTTCTACCCTGTAAAAAATGGGTTAAGATAGTAGCAATGCTACTTGGAAGTTTTCATTGCCTAGTAAAATTTGTTGGCATATTTTGTCTGAAAAAATCAGTGCCTCCACTCTCCCCAAATTTTTTCAGATTTCTCCCAAAATCTGTCTTCTTGAAAAAAAATTGGTTCCCCAAAAATCCCCTTTGGTTCAGGGTGGCCATCCCTAGTGATTTATTTATAGTGACAACCCATCCCTAGTAACTATTGCTTTCACTTAACTTGACAAAATTTGTTCACTTCTTTCCAAAGTTTTTGTTTCAATTATTTACTAGACATCAAAAATCAGACATAGATCATTGAATTACTGACCTTTCTTCCTATGCTAGCAAAAGCATAATGTTTATAAGACTATATCATTTCATCAAAGATTCTTTTGTGACTTGTTGTAAAGAATTTCATGTGAATGTGTTTATATTCATTGTAATTCTGAGCATGGATGCAAATAGGGTTATTTTAGACAGCTGGACTGTGAGTTTAAATTTTGTTTTCTTCTGCTATTCGGTTTAATTTTCCAAGGTCTGAAAATACAAGAGAGTTAGATTAAAAAATTATTCTAAAATGAAAAGGGGAAGCATGGTACCTTTTCAGAGAGGGGGGAGGGGATTTCGTGAAAAACTTAGAGACATTTTTATTATCAAGCTATAAATTACATGAAAATACCACTCCAGACCTTTTTTATGCTCTTTCAAAATATAACTGTCATTTTACTCAGAAACTAAATGGACCCTTTAAGAGGATACCTTTTTCTATTATTTTCTGCAATTTAGTTTGAGTCTTATTATCTTTTACTCTGGGTTTTGGGCATTATATATTAATCTTAAATACATAATAAATGAATGTGTGATAGATTAAAGGGTACTTGTGCATTATACCACCAACACTCAAGTTGAAACTGTCTAAAACTAAAAAAACAAACCCATTTTATCTGTCTGTATTAAAAAACAATCAGCTTGCACTCATTGGAAAACAAGTAGTGGGTGACAGAATACATTGGAATTATATAATTGGGTTTATATATTTGCACATCAGGGGTAGGATCTTCTGAAATATCTCTTCTCACAAGATGTATGTGTCTCTTTCTTCTGCAAAAAGAGATGCATCTCTTTTCATGCTGCTGCTTTTTAAAACTTTTCCAAACTAGAAGTGTAGAAATTTCCGTCTCGTCAATTGTTAAGCAGTATATTAGAAACCCAGGTTACAACAATCTGCAAAGTAAAGCATAATATAAGCACAAGCGTAGCATAGCAAAACGTAAGCTAAAGCATATGCACAACATAGCAAGCAGGAGCATGTTACATCTCCTTTCTTCTGGACACTTTAACATGACAACAAAACTTAACAAAAATCTTCCATTTACGTGTTTCCACCCTTTCTTCCCCCCCCAAAAAAAAACAACAACAACAACTTATAAATTAAGCCTTTTTGGAGGTTTGATTATTCTCCCAAGACGTGTCATGATGGGTGGCGGTACTTCGTCCTGAATGTGGCTACTGACTTTTGGGCCTGACCCTGGGGCTTGAATAAGGACAGTTGGGGGTGGGCTTTTTGACGGGGTTGAGAACGCGTTTGGAGATGATGTGGAACTCATCTGCAGTACCCCATTTGAGTTGGTATGCTGATATTGTTCTAGATCTGTGTCATCTGGGGACATTCTCAGGTATTTTCGGTTTCGACGATATGCTTTCATATCTTGAGTTTGCACGACGTACGATCTTGGCAGTTCGTGTTTGTGCAACACGACAGCTGGTTCCCAAGATTTTCCTTGGATCTGTGCTTCCACAGATTGCCCTTGTTTCAGTTCTTGAAGGTCCTTTGAGTGACAATTGTAGTACTTTTGCTGCCTTAGTTGGCGCTCCAGGCAATTTTCAACAAATTCACATTTGGGAAATATTTTGGGAGTGAGATGCTCAAGGGTACAGGGCATTGTTGATCGCAAGTTCCTACTCATTAATAGCTGGGCAGGAGACACCATTCCATCTACTGTGGTATTTCTGTACTCAAGAAGGGCATTGCTCATTTCGCTTCTGCAAAATCGGGTCTTCTTTATCATGTTTTTTGCTATACCAACGGCTTTCTCTGCCAATCCGTTTGACTGGGCATGATAGGGACTCGACGCTCTGTGCTCAATGGACCACCTGTTGGTAAAGTCTTGAAATATAAGGGAGTTGAAATGTGGACCATTGTCTGAAGTAATGATGCGAGGGATCCCATGCCTTGCGAAATGGTCTATTCGCAAGGCCCTATTCGATCAACTTCGAAAAATCGACTGTAATAGTCAACCGTAACAAGGAAGTGACTTCCTTCCAGATAGAACATGTCTATTCCAACATATTCCCATGGGTTGTTAGGTATACCATGAGGCTTGAGAGATTCTTTCTGGTTGTTCCTTTGGTACGCTTGGCATGCTGGGCAACATTTGATATATTCTTTGATACTTTCAGTCATCCCTGGCCAATAAACGATTGTTCTAGCCCTTTGCTTCGTTTTTTCAATACCGAGATGGGAAGCATGCATGCTGTGCAAGATATCAGGGTGGAGGATTTTGGGGATTACTAAGCAATCTCCTTTTAGAATGATTCCATCAATCACAGTGAGTTCATGCTTAGAACTGAGGTATTGTGCGATGAGGGAAGGTGTTTGAGCTTTTGTTGATGGCCATCCTGATTTGATTGTGTCTGCAAGACATTCTAGGATAGGGTCTAAGAGTGTTTCTTTCTTCAATTGCAATAGCCTTGCAGGACTGATGGGAATGAGGCTCATGACAGAGTGGACATATGATTCAATTTCTTTTTGTAGACTTTCATCTTGGCTTTGAAGGTATAGGCGGGACAGTGTGTCTGGGACTGGGATCTCTTTACCAGGCCGGAAAATGACTGTAAGATCATATGGCTGAATCTGGAGCAACATTCTTTGGAGACGAGGAGATGATTTTTGCATTGGTCAAATGATAAGTGTTTCAAGTGGTTTGTGGTCAGTGACTACAACAAAGCTATGGCCATACAGGTACTGATGGAAGTGACAAATTCCAAAACGATGGCGTAAAGTTCCTTTTCGATCTGAGAGTATTTCTGCTCTGTTGTATTCAATGAGCGGGAGGAAAACGAAATGATGTTCTCGTTCTGAATAAGGACTGCTCCAATGCCTGATTTGGAAGCATCAACTTGTAGCTCTAGGTTACCAACTGAGGGATTAAAAGGGGATATGGTGCTACATATTGATTTTTTGATGGTATCGAACGCGTTGTCATGTACTTCTTCCCATACAAACTTCTGCTGCTTTGATAGAGTTCGTAGTGGTTCGTTCTGGGATGATAGATTTGGGATGTAACAGGACAGGTAGTTTAGCATCCCTAATAATGTCTGAAGTTCCTCGCGGTTGCGTGGTTGGGGCATTTCCTTCAGTGCGTTAACTTTGTTCAGATCAGGATGGATGCCATCCTTAGAGATCACATGACCAAAGTAAGGTATTGATTTGGACTTGAGTATGCATTTTGCTTTATTCAATTTTACGGTCCGTTTTCTGGCTCTGGTGAGTGCAGCTCGTGTGTTCACATCATGTTCAGTTTCGGATTTTCCTGAAATTATGATATCGTCAACTATGACTGAGAATCTGGGTACCTCCTCAAACGCTTCTTCCATTCGCCTCTGGAATTCATCTTGAGCGGAAATCAGGCCAAAGGGCATCCTCCTGAATTTAAATCTCCCGAATGGTGTCGCAAATGTTGTGGGCTCTGATGATTCTTCATCAAGAACTAGAGACCAGTACCCATGCCTTGCATCAAGTTTTGTGAAGAATTTTGCTCCTTCATGCTTTTGAATAGCCTCATCAAAGGTTGGCATAAGATGGTGTGGCCTTTTTATAGCTTTATTCAGGTCATGCGGGTCAATACAGATCCGAAGTGACTTGTCTGGTTTCTCGACAATCGCAACAGAATTAACCCAGTCTGTAGGGTGAGTGACCTTTTTGATGACACCTAGGCGTTCCATACGCTCTAGTTCTTCCTTGAACCTTGGTAGGACTGCAACAGGGATGCGTTTTGTTGGTTGGACTGTTGGTTGTGCTCCTTCATTCAGAACAATCTTGCATTCACCTCTCAATTTCCCAATTCAATCAAAGAGATCTGCAAATTCAGTAAACAGGTCGTCTGATGACTCGTTGAGAGTAAAGATGCATTTTATCAGCTGCAACTTACGACTAGCAACGAACCCCAAGATTGGCGTGGGTGCTTTTTTCTACTATGAAAAAGGTAAGCAGCTCACTGTTACCATTGCTGTGGGAGCAAAAGAGCTGGCAAGTACCAAGTACTGGGATCTTCTGTCCACAGAAACTGGTAAGGATTTGGCGGGTAGGGTGGATCTGTGGGCTAGGCTTGATGTTGTTCAGTAGAGATTTTGTGAGGATGTTGGCTTGAGCCCCAGTATCTACCTTGAATCTGACGCTGATTTGTTGGTCGATGCACAGGACTGAGTAGGGTTGGTCATCTGCATTTTCTATCGACACCTCGTGAATAAAGAGTTCATCATCACTGCACCTTACATCATTTGGGTCTGCTCTGTTTGACTCGATCGCGTTGATAGATTTCTTTCCACTTCTGCATACTTTTGCGAAATGGTTCATTTTGTTGCACTTGTTGCAAATTTTCCCTTTTGCAGGACATTTGTGCATGGGTGATTAATCCCCACCACACAAATAGCAATCTTGTCTTCTCGCCATGTTGGGTCTGGCAGGTCCTTTGGATTGTTTGTTATACTGGACGAAGTCGATTTCCTGCTTGATTTGTATTTCGTGGTTGGATGTCGCTGCTGTTGACATCGACTTTAGTTGTGCCTGGGTTTCTGTGTGGGCTCGAGCAGTAGTGATTGCTTGGGGAAGAGTTAGTGTTGGTCCCATCTGCAGTAGTTTTTCACGTATCTTTGGTGACTTAACTCCACAGATAAGTCTATCTCGTACCATTTCATCATGGATTGCAGCACTGTACTCGCAATCACGAACCAAAAGTTTTGGATCTGTCACATACTGTTCCACAGTTTCAATGTCGTTCTGATCCCGTTTGTGGAAAACATAACGTCAGAAGATTGGATTTGCAGATGGACTTAAGTATTCATCGAACTTTTGCGTATACACTGCAATACGGTTTTTTTCAGCCTCGGTGAGAGACCAGGTGCTGAAGATGTCCCGTCCTTTCTCACCAAGCCATATTAGTGAAAATGCACATTGAACAGTCTTTGTCTTTCCACTCAAGGGGCCTGCAAACATGAGTGTTGCATGGCGTTTGAATCTATTCCAAGCTTCCCTGAGGTTGTCTGCTTCCCAATTGAGTTCAGGGTATGGGACAGTGGATTCCATTTTTCTGACACCATGTAGAAATTTCCGTCTCGTCAATTGTTAAGCAGTATATTAGAAACCCAGGTTACAACAATCTGCAAAGTAAAGCATAATATGAGCACAAGCGTAGCGTAGCAAAACATAAGCTAAAGCATATGCACAACATAGCAAGCAGGAGGATGTTACAGAAGCTCATTGAGTTTCAATGCTGCTATGTGAAAATTTACTTTTAAGTTGTTATCCTTTGTCCTTGTGGGCAATTTTTTAATTGCTCCTTTTCTCTTCATCTTAAAGAGAATATTTGTCCAAATCTTGTACAAATAGCCGAATTCTCTCAAAACTGTTTATTTGTCAATTGAAAGCATCTTAAAAGGACTGGTAGCTGTCAAGGTATACATATAGTTAAAGCAGGTAATGGGAAAGGTGGAGCAAGGAAAATTATTAATCAGGCTAAACCCTTGTCTTTCGGAAAAATCAGGGTGTAAGTTTTGCAAAACCATCTCAGACACACAAAGAAAAAGGATCTTTTATTACAATTGGGGGTTCAGCAATAAGATCCAACAGAAATATTGGTTGTATGCCCACTCTCGTTCCAAAACTTTTTAGAGCAAACTTTGAAAGCAGAAATAAGAAGAAAGAAAACTGTACAATATTATATGTTCCATGATGATGGAAATAAGAGGGAGCTTTGTCCCAAAAATTTTGTGCAACCCTAGATCTTGTTTGCTGCAAGAAATGCAGCTTAGGATTTCCCCGCAAAAAGAATAAGAAATCAGACCCTCTGAATCAGACACAAAGGTCTGTTTATAAGAATGCAAGAAAGGGCATAAAAGACTTGCCTGCTGTGGAATCCCACTACTGCCAAAAACAAAGAAGTATCTGCCTTAAAAATTCAGAAACAAGTCAAACCTATTCAAAAATTAAAAAGTCCGTCCTTTTCCCCTATTGAGTTGTATAATTTTGTCAAAGTGTTGGAGGGTGGCAAAGTTCAAGCTAATTCTTCCAAGTCAAGTGAAAAATGAGTCATATGATACCATAAAGGCAAAGACATACTTAGCAAAACTCACCTGTTGCTGTAGATGCTTGAATTAGACAGGCTTTTCTTAGTTCTGACAAGGTTTTTGAATATACTAAATTTCAGCAGCAGGGGGGCGGGTAGAAGTTGCCCCCTCTTGCCTTATAGCAGATTACACCCCTGCAACAGAAATATAGTCCCCAGCTAGAATAACAAGGATGCTGCTAGGATGTGGGACACTGAAAAATAATAGTGCCTTTTAAGGGCCCATTCAAAAAGTAGTTTGTACCTATGTGCTTTTTATAAATTTGACTTTGATAATGATATCATAAGGTGCCATGTGATCCCCCAAAAAATCAGAATATGAGCCATGCTATTAATGTACAAAAATATTGGGGGGTGTGTGTGCAAATTTTAATATCTCTTGGGAAGCAATTCCTGCAATGGAAATACTAAAAATTGTGTTTTTCTATGGAAATCCTCTAAAATACATTTTCAAATTATATGAGGTAGGGCTGAAAATCTAGGGATGGGCAGAGGAAGTCCTTTCCTCCCCCCAAAGGGTTTTCTATGGCACTCCCAAAAATGATCGAATTATAATTATAATTTGGACTAGAGAATTAAATTCTTATTTGCTTTAAATTAGCTTTTTTTTCACCAAGAGACATTATCTGATTATTTTCTCTGAGATGTGCTGTTGTACTGATCAAAATTTTGAAAATGGTGGTGTCTCATAAAAAAATTTTTGAACAAGAAAAAATAATTTGGTTAAAAAAAAATTATAATCTGTCCAGGAAAACTAGAGTTGCCCTGCAGCTACAAAACCAGTTGAGCATTTCTTTTTAAGGATCACTTACAGCTTTTAATGAAATTTTTTAATGATTCAGATTTTCCTGAGCCTAAAAAAGCTAAAATCCCTTCATATAGAGTTCCATCAATTTAATTAAGTGTCTGGTTTATCCCTCTGGTAATCTTGTGCCTAGGGTAATACCTCAGCAGTTGGACAGTGCCTGATGTTGACCATCCATTTTGTCGAAAGAAACTAAAAAAACTAAAAAATTAAATTAAAAAAATAAAAAATTAAATTAAATTTACCATTATTTGGGAGTAAAATCACATTAGTTATTTCTTTTCTACATTTAAACCTAAAAAATGTTACCCTAACTACCTTGCATATTTGAATAGCCATATTCAACCACATTCCTTGTTTCACATACTTTTTATGGCACTTGGTATTAACCAAGTGACATATAGCAATTGCAAATTCTGTCGGTCTGTCTGTCGGTCCTGGTTTTGATACTTTAGGCACTTCTAAAATACTAATAATTGTAAATACTAAAAATTGTGTTTTTCTATGGAAATCCTCTAAAATGCATTTTCAAATTGTATGAGGTAGGGCTGAAAATCTAGGGATGGGCAGAGGAAGTCCTTTCCTCTCCCCAAAGGGTTTTCTATGGCACTCCCAAAAATGATTGAATTATAATTATAATTTTGAACTAGAGAAATAAATTCTTATTTGCTTTAAATTAGCTTTTTTTTCACCAAATTAGAAGATAGCCTGTTTTTTTTCAGAGACATTATCTGATTATTTTCTCTGATATGTGTGTAAAATCACATTAGTTATTTTTTTTCTACATTTAAACCTAAGAAATGTTACCCTAACTACCTTGCATATTTGAATAGCCGTATTCAACCACATTCCTTGTTTCACATACTTTTTATGGCACTTGGTATTAACCAAGTGACATATAGCAATTGCAAATTCTGTCGGTCTGTCTGTCGGTCCTGGTTTTGATACTTTAGGCACTTCTAGGTAAGCTAGGACAATGAAATTTGGCAGGCGTATCAGGGACCGGACCAGATTAAATTAGAAATAGTCGTTTTCCCGATTTGACCATCTGGGGGGGATTGGGGGGCCCGTTAATTCGGAAAAAATAGAAGAATTGAAGTATTTTTAACTTACGAACGGTTGATCAGATCTTAATGAAATTTGATGTTTGGATGGATATCGTGTCTCAGAGCTGTTATTTTAAATCCCGACCGGATCTGGTGATATTGGGGGGGAGTTGGGAGGGGGAACCTAAAATCTTGGAAAACACTTAGAGTGGAGGGATCAGAATGAAACTTGGTGGGAAAAATAAGCACAAGTCCAAGATACATGATTGATATAACCGGAACGGATCCGCTCTCTTTGGGGTCGTTGGGGGGGGGGTAATTCTGAAAAATTAAAAAAATGAGGTATTTTTAACTTACGAACGGGTGATTGGATCTCAATGAAATTTGATATTTAGAAGGACCTCATAACTCAGATCTCTTATTTTAAATGTCAACCGGATCCAGCGTAATTGGGGGGGGGGCAGTTGGGTCGAACCGGAAATCTTATAAAATACTTAAAGCGGTGAGATTAGGATGAAACTGGATGGGAAGAATAAAAACCTGTCTAAGATACATGACTGACATAACCAGACCGGATCTGCTCTCTTTTGGGTAGTTGGGGGGGGGGGGGTTAATTCTGAAAAACTGAAAAAAATGAGGTATTTTTAACTTACGAACGGATGATCGGATCTCAATGAAATTTGATGTTTAGAAGGATATCGTGTCTCAGAGCTCTTATTTTAAATTCCGACCAGATCTGGTGACATTGGGGGGGGGGGGGTTGGGAGGGGGAAACTTAAAACTTGGAAAACACTTAGAGTGGAGGGATCGGGATGAAACTTGGTGGGAAAAATAAGCACAAGTCCTAGATACATGATTGATATAACCGAAACGGATCTGCTCTCTTTGGGGTAGTTCGGGGGGATTAATTCTGAAAAATTAGAAAAAATGAAGTATTTTTAACTTACGAACGGGTGATCGGATCTCAATAAAATTTGATATTTAGAAGGATATCGTGTCTCAGAGCTCTTATTTTAAATCCCGACCGGATCTGGTGACATTGGGGGGTTGGGGTTTTGAGGGGAAAACCTAAAACTTGGAAAACACTTAGAGTGGAGGGATCGGGATGAAACTTGGTGGGGAAAATAAGCACAAGTCATAGATACATGATTGACATAACCGGAATGGATCCGCTCTCTTTGTTGTAGTTGGGGGGGGGGGGGTTAATTTTGAAAAATTAGATAAAATGAGGTATTTTTAATTTACGAACGGGTGATCGGATCTCAATGAAATTTGATATTTAGAAGGATATCGTGTCTCAAAGCTCTTATTTGAAGTAGCGACCGAATCTGGTGACATTGGGGGGAGTTTAGGGTGGGGGAACCTAAAATGATGGAAAACGCTTAGATTGGAGGGATCGGGATGAAACTTGGTGGGAAAAATAAGCAGAAGTCTTAGATACGTGATTTACATAATTGGAACGGATCTGCTCTATTGGGGGGGGGGGTAATTCTGAAAAATTAGAAAAAATTACGTATTTTCAACTTACGAAGGAGTTATCAGATCTTAATGAAATTTCATATTTAGAAGGACCTCGTAACTCAGATCTCTTATTTTAAATCTCAACCGGGTCCAGCGTAATTGGGGGGGCAGTTGGGGGTACCGGAAATCTTTGAAAATACTTAAAGCGGTGAAATCAGGATGAAACTGGATGGGAAGAATAAAAACCTGTCTAAGATACGTGACTGACATAACCGGACCGGATCTGCTCTCTTTGGTGGCGTTGGTGGGGGGGGGGTAGTTTTGAAAATTAAGGCATTTGTAACTTACGACAGGGTAACCAGATCTTAATGAAATTTGATATTTAGAAGGATCTTGTGCTTTAAAGCTCTAATTTTAAATTCTGACCAGATCCTGTGACATTGGGGGGATTGGAGGGGGAAACCGGAATTCTTGGAAAACGTGAAAATTGGGGTATTTTTATCTTACGAATAGATGATCGGATCTTAATGAAATTTGATTTTTAGAAGGAATTCATGTCTCAGAGCTCTTATTTCAAATCCCGACCAGATCTTTTGACATTGGGGGGAGTTAGAGGGGGAAATCTTGGAAAACACTTTGAGTGGAGGAATCGGGATGAAGCTTGGTTGATAGAATAAGCAAATGTCCTTGATACGTGATTGACGGAACCGTACTGTATTCGCTCTCTTTGGGGGAGTTGGGGGGGAGGGGTTCAGTGATTTGGCGAGTTTGGTGCTTCTGGACGTGCTAGGACGGTGAAAATTTGTAGGCGTGTCAGGGAGCTGCACAAATTGACTTGATAAAGTCGTTTTCCCAGATTCGACCATCTGGGGGGGCTAAAGGGAGAGGAAAAATTAGAAAAAATTAGGTATTTATAACATACGAGTGGGAGATCGGATCTTAATGAATTTTGATATTTAGAAGGATATCGTGACTCAGAGCTCTTATTTTAAATCCTGACCGGCATTAAGCCTCTTATTTTCCTTTTAAATCAATCTATTGATTCATAGAATTTTGTTAGAGCTCATACCATATGATCTCTTGGCTCTTAGCTCTTCATGCCTCGTTACAAGTGCCATATGAGCTCTTAGCTCTTGTTATTTTTTCTTCATTTATAAAAGTACTGAATACAAATAAAAAAGAGGTTTTTAACACTTTGATGACTTTAATTAACTAAGCACTGGATCATAAGAGCAGAACATTCAGTCACTTTCACATTCACTAAGACTGACTTCAACAGGATTTCCTTTCAAATCTAGCTCCTCTCCTTAGAATTAGATTCTGATTCATGTGACCATGCCTGTTCTGAAGCCCCCCTCCCCAAACACAAGTCCTGGATACAGCCCTGAGGATTATATATAATGTTCTACTTCCACCCTCCCATCGTATATTCCTTAGAGCTAATTCTGTATTTATCTAAAGATTTTTCAAAACAACTGAAAAATAACAAGGGCCGTTAAACCAGAATAAGAATTTCTTTTAGACATTGTAGTCAGTTTGGAGCATGTGCCCCGCGTTGAGAATCATGCAGGTTGACAATCAATGTGTTCATTTCGTGAAACTACTAAGTAGATAAAAACTCTGACAAAAAAACTACTTTCCGCTGTGCAGCATAACTTCTCTGATAGAGTTACAGATGGCTCCTTTAAAACAACAAAAAGTTTTAAGAATTTCATAACTTCTCTGAGGGGTTAATGAAAGTTAGTGTATTATTAGGGTTAGGATTTACAAGTAAACTGTTCTATTAGTATTTGAAGTGAAATAAGGTATTTAAACTGTTGTTGAGGCTTTCTTGTTAGCCAACATAGTTGACAATAAATGTAGAGCCGGACATTTCTAAAATTATGATGCCACTCTTGTGGTATATAAATTTTTTATTAAAAATTGTATGTATATTCATCCAAAGGAAGCTTAAAAGGCATTTAACTTGGTATATCCATTTTTGGATCGTCCTCAAGGCTTTTTTAAACTAATGAAAAATATTGTCTGAACGCCACACTTTATAGGTTCCACAACATCTGAACCCCCGTGTAACTGATCCCTCGTGCATCTGAAGCCCCGTGCAACCGAGCACCCGTTTAACTAAACCCCATAAAACTTAATCATCATGTAACTTTACCCACATTCAGCTAATACTTCATTCAACTCAATTTTTGTGTAATTTGATCCTCATGCAACTCAACCCCCTTCTACTCACCTCTGTGCAATTTAACCCTAATTTAACTCAATCCCAATTCAACTCAACAACTTATTTTGCCCAAACCTGTCAACTCAAACCAGCTTTAAATCCGCAACATTCAGTTCAACCCTCCTCAAATCAATAATATAACTACAAATGTAATTCAGCTCGTTTTATTCTAGGAGACTAATCTAACTCGAATGAAAATGCGTTTATTTGCGGGTTCATTTTTTTTTGTCTTTTCTTTTAGACCCCTTTGATGTGATTATATTTTGCCCCATCTAAAAACACAATCTTAGCAGAATCTTAAAGACACATTTAAAGAACGCTAAATCATAAGAAAAACTTCCTGTTAATTCTGAGTCATGAACAATAG
The DNA here is from genome assembly GCF_032884065.1 of Artemia franciscana. Taxonomy (NCBI): domain Eukaryota; kingdom Metazoa; phylum Arthropoda; class Branchiopoda; order Anostraca; family Artemiidae; genus Artemia; species Artemia franciscana. Next base: position 22,825,227 of record NC_088878.1, read on the forward strand.
CTATTATTTAAATCAATAAAAAAGAATACTTCTTGCACTTTACAGTCCCTACTGGTGGTGCTGATCTCTGTTTTATGGCCCTTCAGTCAGAAAATGTAATAGGAGAGAGGCTGGGCGCTAGCCAACCTGTGCTTTCGTATACCCTTCCTGTTCAATTTAAATTGATAGTAAAAATTTCTTTTTGGAAAAATTTCTGGGAACTTTTAAAAAGAACTGGAAACAATGATAGTTCTCCTTTTTTCTGTTTTATTTACTCAGTGCTGATAGGGCACCCTAATATCGTAGAGAGTTTTTTAATGTTATTCCGAATCTATTATCCACAATTAGCCGCTTTTTAAAATATCCTCATAACAACCATTATAACATACCGTATGGCTACAAAATCCAATTTTCGTATCATTTCTGGAGTGTAAAGGCTTTAGACTACAAATGCTCTACCAATAAAATCTCCATGATCGAAAATCCTTATACTGGTGTTTAACCCTCCCCTCCTTGAATACTCCCCTACCCAGTTAATCTTGGAACTGAGGCGCAAATTCAATAATCCTCCCTCATCCTCATTTACAGATAAAAAAAGTAATTATAATATTGACCAAGTACGGGGAAAGAAATCAAAATCGGGTATTTAGATGGAAAGTGTATAAAATCCTACTTGAATGGAGTAAAAAACTACTGACAAAAAAAAAACTACTCCGCTGTGCTGCGTAGCTTCTCTGATAGACTTACTACGGCATCTTTATAACAACAAAAAGTTTAAAGAATTTTATAACTTAAAAAAATTCGAAGAAATACCAAGTAAAAAACAAATCATTTGAATAAAAAGCTGGCACCAAAAGGCATTTAACTTGGCCTTTGGTGCCTATTAATGCTTGCTCAAATGGTTGATATAAGTTAGAAACTCCGAACGAAGCAAGAAGCTTATTTTGAGCTTCTTTTCAATACTAGTTCAAATTTATTCTTTGGCTTTGGGTTGAGTTAAGTGAAGCAAGGCTTAATTTAAATGTCGGTCGGTTACATAAGGGTTAAGTCAAAAGAGGGTTGAGATAAATGGGGGTCCAGTTGAACGAGGAATTAGTTAAACGGAGTTGAGTTGTACAAGAGCATGTCAAAGGAGGATTCTGTTAAATGGGGTTGAGTTGCACAGGGGCTGAGTTGCGCGGGGCCCAGTTAAAGGGGGGTTCAGTCAAATGGATGGGAGGACATGTTTTCTGCTGGGGGGTTTTTACGGGGCAATTTTCCATGGGGAAGTAGGTTTTCAGGGGGTGAACTTTTTAGGAGTGGTGTGAATATGCATTGTCTTGGCTTGAAGAAACGTGGCATTTTCATTAAAACCTCTCAGAAAAAACCGAATGCAAAAAAGTGTCTCTTTTTTCTATGTTTGCGTGTTTCATTTACTAGCGAGAAAATGTATTATGAAGTTGGCTCTTTTGTTATTATTATTATCGTAAGTAATGAGGCTTCTGCTGCATAAAGCGTAATATCGCGTTCAAAATGTGATTTTGGTAATATCAAGATTGAAATTAATAGAATATAATATGCAGGTGTGAATAGAGCAATAGAAACGAGGCATTTTCATTAAGACCCCCTTGAAATGTTTCTTAATGCGGCTTAAATTTACCTCTAATGACCCCCCCCCCTCCAGAATAGATAGCTAGGGGATAGCCACATATTTTCACGGTGGCCTGAATATGCATAGTCTTGGGTAAAAAAACATGGCATTTTCATCGAAACCTCTCAGAAATGACCGAATGCAAAAAAGTATCTCTTTTTCGTTCGTTTGCATGTTTCATTTACTAGCAGGAAAGCGTATTGTGAAGTCGAAATTTTTCTCGTTATTACTTTTGCAAGTAATGAAGCTTCTGCTGCATAAAGCGTAATTCTTACAGCTCATTTAAAAGATGATTTTGCTAATACCAAGATTTAAATTAATAGAATGTAACATGCATGTGAGTCTATTAGAGCAATAAAAACGAGGCATTTTCATCAATTCCTTTCAAAAATACCTCTTAATATGACGTAAATTTACCTCTAATAACAACCCTCACCCTCCCAAAAGTTTCTATCTCTTATATTTCTTGTTTCAGGATGAATATTCAATGCGTAATCATTTACACAATAAAATATCTGAAGCCAATGCTATGAAACATGTCACTGATCCAGTACCTAACTAAACATGTCTAGGTCACATTAGAAAATAAATAACAATGTAAGAAGCAGTTTTTCATCAAATGTAACCAATTTCAAGTAATAAATTTTTTCCCGCATGTCAATTGTTCCAGACATAGAAAACACGCGATCCATAGATTTTTCTAAACATTTCCATTAGAAAGTATTCCCCGAATCAAAATAAAATCAATTGCTTCTTGCTCCAGCTGTCTAGCACACAGTTCCGTTGAGGGGTAATGTCTTTCGATTCAAGAAGTGTTAAAAATATTTAAATTATAAGGGTTTCCTGTAGAAAAAACGACTTGAAAGAAAATGAAATCTCGGAATAAACGCCTATATATAAAACACCTCTAACAAGTCACGCGAGAATGCGTCATCCTTATCATATGTAAACTTTCCCTTATTGCATAAGAACTGATGAAATAATGAAGAAAAATGTCTTGAAAAAAATGTTTAAAAACGTCTTGAAATTTCCTGAAATCTCTTGCAAAACGTCTGGAAGAAAAATGTCTTTAAAAACGTCTTGAAATGTCTTGAAACGTTCTGAAACACGCCTTGAAGAAAAATGTCTTAAAAACGTCTTGAAATGTCTTGAAACGCCTTGAAGAAAAATGTCCTGAAAAACGCCTCGAAGAAAAATGCCTTAAGAATGCCTTGAAATGTCTTGAAATGTCTTGAAACGTCTTGAAAATGTCTTGAAGAAAACACTCCCTATGATGTAACGCCAAAGAAATTATGAATTGGTGGGACCCTGAGGGTTTTTTCTGACTTCCTTGGGTTTTTGAACCACTAAAGAAACTATTACGTAACATTTGCATCTTAAAGAAATATCTGTAATATAAACTTCTATATAATATGACTATATAATACCTATATAATATTAGCGACAAGCATTATTGCTTACCGTTTATATATTAATAAATAAATAATAGCACATGTTCCTCGAGGGGATCGCCGTTAAACTTATTCATGATTAACTCTCTAGAAGAAAAGAGTAGCGACTTTGGGCCTTCTTAAAGTGCCTATGGGGATACTATTCGCGTCCATGGAGAAATACCCCTCTCTATTGAATTATCCTCCAGACAATTCAATCCCAGTGAAAATTTATCCCGGACCTTTACCCTTAACATCTCCACACGTAAAATTGAGACCGAAAAGAGAAAGCAAGACAAAAACAATTTTGTATAGGAAATATGGCAAATTCCCCCACTGGAAAATTTCCCTTGAAAAGTTCACTCCCTGGAAACTTCCTTCCCTGTGAAAAATTACCCCGTAAGACCCTCCAGAAGAAAATCTGTCCCCCCCTCGAAATGTATGCATACTTCCCAATGAGAAATACTGAACGTAAACTATGGACAAACTTTATAACTTCAGGACCTTTCCCCTGGTGCCTGGGAGGTCATGTTTTATCCAAAGGCATAGTTATTGGGACTTTCAACTATGGTACACAAAATTGCTATCTCACAATTTTGATTGGACGGTTTTGGGGGGAAATGAGTGGGGGAGGGGCCCAGTTTCCGTCGGATCTTTTTGGTCACTTAAAAAGGGTACTAGAACTTATAATTTATGTTCTAATGAGCCCTCTCCAAATATTTTAGGGCCACTGGGTCGATACGATCACCCCTGGAAAAAAAAAACAGCTAATAAACACCCACTCTTGATCTTTCTTGTGGAAAAAAGGAAATTTCACATTTTTGCAGATAGGAGGTTGAAATCTCTGCAATAAGATTCGCTGATTCACTGAATCTGATGATGTTATTTACATTAAGATTCTTTGACTTTTAAGTCTTTCGCCCTTTTTCGAAAACAAGGAAAATTTTCTCAGGTTCGTAGCCTTTGATGAGTTATACTAAACTTATATATTTGGAATCAACATAATAATTTTTTTTCATAAATCTATAGGCATTAAAATCCCATTTTTTAGAGTTTCGGTTACTACTGAGCCGCGTTGCTCCTTACTTACAATTCGTTACCACTAACTGTTGGATTTGGTATTATTGATTTATGTTTCTGAAAGTACAATTTAAGCAACAGGATATTCTTTTATAAAGTAAATGCAATTTTTCTTTTGAAAATTAATTCATAGCTTATCTAAAAAAACGACAAAACATCTGTTTTTTTTGTTTGTTTCAATTTCGTAGGCATAGAAAAAAAGAAAAGGCGTAGATTCGCTGAATCTGGTGGTGTTATTTTCATCAAGATTCTTTGACTTTTAAGTCTTTTGCCCTTTTTCGAAAAAAAGGAAAATTTTCTCAGGCTCTTAGCCTTTGATGAGTTATACTAAACTTAAATATTTGGAATCAACATAATAAACCATTTTTTTTCACATATCTATAGGTATTAAAATCCCGTTTTTTAGAGTTTCGGTTACTATTGAGCCGCGTTGCTCCTTACTTACAATTCGTTACCACCAACCGTTTGATTTAGTATTATTGATTTATGTTTCTGAAAGTACAATTTAAGCAACAGGATATTCTTTTATGAAGTAAATGCAATTTTTTTTGAAAAGTAATTCATAGCTGATCTAAAAAACGACAAAAAGTCCGTTTTTTTTTTGTTTGTTTCAATTTCGTAGGCGTAGAAATACGATGACAGCATACCTACATTTAAGGGGACGATAGATTGAAGATATCTGTCGTCCTGTTATGTCAAACTGTTTTGCAGGGGCAACTAGAAATTCTGGCTTTTTAACACTCATTGTGAGGTATCAACGAGAAAAATTTTTCTAGTCCCTCGGAAGATCAGATTGTTCATGCTTATGCCTGCAATCATTTCTATACCTGGGGTAGACCATGGAAATAGTCCACTTAACTTTTTTCGAGGGAATTCCGGATTTATTTATTTTATTTTTTGCGAAGAACACGCTAAAATAATGAAAAACACAAAAAATCGGCGCTAAAAACTTTTTTCTTTTTTTTCTAGCATCAGACTTCTAAAATTATTTTTTATTATTATTATCTTAATGGTCTTAATTTTAGTGACTGCTGGGATTTTTTTTTATTGCTAGTTTTGTAAGAAAAATGGATACTTGCATCGTTTTTAAGGTTTATTTGATGCCAATATAATGCCAAGTAGGAAAACAATTATTATGCATCGCATAACCAAGTGATAATGATCTAGAATGAATTGTGTAAATTTTTCAGTATAGTTTGCCGAGCTTATTAGTTTATGGACTACAATGAAAAAATAAAGATAATACTTATGTTCGAGAATAAAAAAAATTATTTTTATTTTCGTTTGAGTTTTTGCGAGGCATAGGATATAGGAACAGTAAATTGAAGAAAGTTTGTCGAGTTTGAATGGACAAGACAAGGGTAAGCGGCTATCATCATAAAACGAATAGTATTTTCACTTTACCTTGCTGTAATGTAACTTACATGATCATATTACATTATTTTAACTACCCCTAAGGCTAAGTTCTTACGGCTTTTATTGGTTAGTTCCTAACACCGGCCGAAGCTAGACCTCCTGGGAGAAGACTTTTTGAAGTGTTGAAGCAACTGTGCCTCGTCTGTCACAGTCATGGAGTAACAAATGTAATCCAAACGGAAACACCGCACTGCGTTTTATGCATTTTCTGTATCCACAATTACCTGTGTGGCGAACCCTGGAAAATTTCCTGCGGCTATGGTCTGTCCGTAAAAAGATTTGCTTGTGCATGCGAATACGCACTTTCCTCCGTTTAATTCAGCTCGTAAAATATCTGACTTGTGGGTGTGAAGACAGGTTAAAAAAAGAGAATAAGGCTCATATGGCGCTTGTTTCTTGCAGAAAATGCTCTATCAGTCAGCTCGTGGCAACGAACTGTAAGTAAGGAGCTACTCGCCTCAATAGTAACTGAAACTCTAAAAAATCTGAAATTCTGAAACTCTTTGATACCAGTAGATACATCAAAAGAATTGGCTTATTATGCTGATTCTAAAAATATAAGATTCATTAAGTTTAGTGTTACCCATCAAAAGCTACGAGCCTCAGAAAACTTGCCTTATTTTCGAAAAAAGGGGAAAACATCCCCTGAAAGTCACAGAATCTTAATGAAAATCACACCATCAGATTGAGCGTATCAGAGAACCCCACTGTGAAGGTTTCAAGCTCCCATCAACAAAATGTGGGATTTTTATTTTTATTTTTGCCAGAAGAAAGATCATGGATGCGTTTTTGTTTATTATTTATTTTTTCCCAGGGGTGATTATATCAAACCAATGATTCCAAATTTTCACCTGGTTAGAAATGTCTAGAGAATTTTTCCGGGGGGGGGGTCTTCCATGGGAGACATTTTCTTCGGGAAAATTCTCTATGCGGAATTTTCTACGGGAGCTACTTTTCATTTGGGGGGTGGGGGAACGTTTTCCACGAGGGGATCTCTGGCATGATTTGGAAAACAATCGGAAAATAAAGTCTTTTAAATGAAAGTCTGCTTAGAAGAATTTTTCAGGCGGAATTTTCCGGGGAATATAGCGAGAATGGAATTGTCTAGGGGGAATTTTTCGTGGGAGAAGGGAATTATCCATAGAGCGGGAGCCGGATTTCCTACGTTATTTAAAAACGATAAGAAATTAACCTAAAAACCAAGTTTTTTCTACTGAAAGAAAGGAGCAACCTTAAAACTTAGAACGAACGTAAATTATTACGTATACGAGTGAGATTGTCCCCTCGTTGACTTTTTGTCCCAACTGTTTAAGAACGACTCCTGAAAATCATGGCCCGTTCAATTAGAACAATAAGAAGCTTTTTTAAAAGTACTAAAAAAAACTTTAGCGTAAACAGCGAGGTATTGAGGAAGGGGCAACCCCCACATATACGTAAAATATTCTGTTAATTTTAAGTTTTATTGTTGCTCCTTATTTTCAGTTGAAAAAACTCGTTTTTTTTTGTTTAATTTCTGATCGTTTTTTAAATTCTGCCGGGAAAACCGGTTCCTCTATGGAAAATTTCCTCCTCCAACGAAAAATTCCTCCATAGAAGGTTCGTCCCACGTAGTCCCCCCTCTTCCCCTACACACATACACACCAAAAAACTCCCCGGATAATTCCATTCTCGCTGACTGTCGATGAAGTCGGCCAGAACATCCCCAAGGAACTTCAATAGGTCTGAACTTTTTTCACTGAGTTTCACAGTTTTCGGAGTTTTATTCATGATTAAGTTACAAGAAACACTTCAGCTTGGTCTCCCCCATAAGGCTCTGTGGTCAAGAAAAAACAAGGGGAAACATAATTGAAGCAAATACATCCAATAAACATGTTTAACATTGTGCATTCACTTCGCCAACCAAAACAATCCCACAAATCATAAGCTAGGCAGGGGAGTAGTATATGAATCCACCAAATTAAATAAACAACAAATCGAATCCGGTGTCAACTCCGAGGAAAACCGGGGAAAACTTGGTTATTAACAAGATATTCTATAACATACTTCTAATGATACCAAACGAGTGGCAACTCCGTGATTGACATCATTCCCAAAGATTTTACCATTAAATAGAAATTTATCGATAACTTATTGGTACTAGAAACATGTTGCATAAACTTATTAAACAACCCTGTGACCATCCTAAAAACCACACCAAATGACACTTGAACAAAACCACAATAATTACAATTGATTCCTTTAAACCCTCCTTCATTTTTCTCTCCTAATATTTCTGCAGTTTCCTTGAAACTACTGTGTGTCGCAATTTTTACTTATCAGATGTTGTAAATCCATTTCAAGAATATTTTCCTCAAATCTATTCCTTTTCCTAAAGGTCCTTATTGAGTTTAGCTGTCACAAGGGCCGGATTTAAAGCTTTGATGCTTCTAGGCTCAAGAGTTTTGGTGCTCCGTTTTGGCGAGGTTTTCGGGGAAATCCCCGAAAATATGGGGATAGTGGAAGCACTGAACAGAACGCAACTGATGAGCCAAAAGTAATGAAACAGAGAGGTGATACCGAACTCTCAGCTGCCATTCTTGGGAGACATCTGGCAGTTTATAAGCGGCCACAAAGTTGATGTGTTGCTTTAAAATCGCCTTTCTATAAATACGCAGCGCGGCGGCTGAGTACACCTGCCACTGTGACGATAAATTGCTCAGTGAAAATCTATTGTGCGCCCCTAGGCCCGGGCCTAGTGGGCCTATTGGTAAATCTTGGCCTGGCTGTCACCCTTCTCTTTATTTAAATGTTTATATCTCCTTTGCTCGACTTCTACTTGAATATGGCTGTCCCGGCATTTCAAGTGAGCACTTGGATGATATTTAATCCATCCAAAAAAACCCTTTGAATCGTGTTTAAAGAGGGCAATGTCTCGTACTTCCTCCTAAAAAACAACAACTCAGGTTAGAAACAGGAGTGCAAAAATATTAGGTCGTGTCTCTGTTTTGCAATAAAAAATCTAGTGCTGAACCCTCGCTCCAAAAATATCGTCTCCTAAAGATGGTCTCTCCCTCCTCAATACCTGCCCCTCCTGTGTTTCTCAGGCTTCGTTTTTGTACCCATATGTTGCTTTAGGTTTACATCAAGAAACGAAAAACATTTATTCCCTTCATAATTGAAAAGACTAATCGCCCGTCACCAAATGTTTCTTGTTCTCCTTCCACTTTCCGTGTTTATTCTTGAAATTTTATGCATTATTTATTTATTTTTTGACGTTAATGAATTTGTTGTTATAATTCTTGTTCTATATCCTTTTTGTCAGATTTGACGTTGCCACTTTGACCTTTCTTTTTTTTTTTTTTACTTGTGGTCTGGTTTTAATTTTTCTTTCAATACTGGTTATTTCCAAAAGTCTGATTTCACTCTGCCTGGGCTTGGGCTATTTATTTTTGCCTAATTATATTTGTATAATTTTTGTTTTATATCGTTATTATCTAATTTGACGTTGCCATATATAATTTTGTAGCCTTTTCTTAGACTAAAAAAGATAGAATCTGACAACTAGGGCCTATGTGATATCTAGGGTCTGTTTATTAGTTCAATTCGTAGAATAAATCTTACCTCATCTAACCGTTACGTTTGATTAAATTTGGGGTATATTGGACGAACAGTTTAGTAGATGTTTTTGACGAGGAGACTTACTTCTCGCTCTGAGGTTGAATTGTTGGTACCCAAGAGGAACAGTAACAGTTTTTTGTAACGTCTGAACAGGTTTGTTTTGAGATCCGAAAAATTATCCTGGTAAATGTCCTGACACAACAATTTAAGGACATCTCTATGAACTTCGGATTTTCCTCCCCCATCGAATTCTGGTCGAATGCTGAACTTCAAACGGTGTAACTAAGACACTATCTGTGGCTTTAGATGGATCACTAGCATCCATCATATTTGATTTTTAGATTTTTCAACTAATCCTGAACCCTCAACCTCCTCCTGTGGATATCTGATTGTATCTAGTTTTAGCTCTTGTATGTAGATACCTCCCATCAAGTTTAGCTGAGGCTCAACAACATCTTCTGATACACGCGCTGATGATATGATTTCTGACCACCCCCCTGCCTCCCCATCTCTGGGACAAGTCGTAGACAGACTTGTTTCTGCCCGGTCAAGGCCAAAGCTTTATGTGCCTGCGGAATTTAAGAAAAATTAATCCGAGTAGAACGTTTCATAACAGAATACGGGATTTTGAGGCCGACTTTTCTAGAATTATTTCTGGGAAATATGGAAGTGATACAGATTTATGATTATATGTTCTAGATGGAATAGTGCCATATTCTAAAGTGTCCGGTATTATATAATCCCTAAGATGTTTGCTTTCAGAGCTAGAACAGTTTCGTGTTGGTTCCTTTATTCTATTAGTTGGCTAGAAAAAAGGTTTCTTTTGTGGAAAATCTCTGGAAACTGAAAATTTCGGAGGAACTTTTCATCTCCGTTCCCTGTTCCCATTTCTGGAAAGTGTTCCGGTTTTTAATTGCTTACCGTTTCTGTGCAAGTGGTTATAACAAACAAGAAAAAAATATTACGAAAACATTGTGTATTACTCCGAAACATATTAAGAATTAAAAAACTTGTATATTTAAGCTTTTACGCATCTTGCAAGTAATGTTTTGCTTAATTATTCAAGTAACTTGAATTTCTTCTTTTTCTCTTGTGTTTCTGTGTGTTGCAACGTGTTGTTTTGGTTTAGTTTTTTCCTATTAGTAGTCCAAGCAATGACTGTGATTTCACAATTTAGAACATTGGACTATGTTGCTTCAATAATAGCATATTGTAAATTTTGTCTGGCTTTCAATAAAACTCACTTGGTCGTTCCAACCAACTTTGGAAGGCTTTGGAGCCTTCCAAGTTAAATCCACTACTTCTTAAAGCCAAAGCTGATTACTATCGTAATAAATTTAAATCTTGTGAAGGTAACCCTAGAAAAACATGGCAAATTATAAAATCCGCCGTAAGTCCTAATAATGATGGTATATTACCTGACGGTATACATGATGATAATACAATTGCTGATAGAATGTGCGTTCATTTTGCTGATGTGGGGAAGCATTTGGTTCGAAGTATAGTTATTTCTGAGCATGAAGGTAGTTTTAAGAAATATTTATCAAATACAAGTGATGTTTCAGCATATTTGAAGCCAATCAATGCTTCTGAGCTTTCTGAAACATTGAAAAATTTAAAAATCGGAGCTTCAGGCTCTGACTTTATTATCAACTAATTTCAAGTGTTCTATGTAGTGTGATAGAGTGAGTGAAATTTCCTGAGTAGATCTTCATCCACTTGATGGATTTGAAGACGCATATTTGCTTCTTAGATGATGGGAGAGACCCGTATGTTTCAGATTGTACTTGCGTATAGTTGTTCTTGGTTGAGTTACCTTGATTAATTTTTTGGCGAATTGAGTTGCTTTGGAGTGTTGAGTTGTGCTGTATCGAGTTCTAAGTACTGAGCTGACTGGATGGACTTTTTGATGTGTAAAGCTTTCTATGTTTTGATCTGCACTTTGTTAAATAAGATGGATTGAATTATTGGTATGTCCAGTTGCCTGGGTCAAGTTATCTACCTTGAGTGCTATATAAACAATTTTCTTGTCTTCAAATTAAAAGTGGAGAATGCGTGGAGTTGCCCACTCTGCCAGATAGTATCATCTCGTAATAATACTAGTTCCGCCCCACGTGACGCACTTCCGGCTCTCCGCAATAAACATTGCAGTCTTTGTGTGACACTGGGTACTTGTCACCTGGTGTGTGACAAGATTTTCGAAAGGGCATGACCCTTCCAGTGAAGTTTTTATTATTGAATTTCTTCAACAAGGGTACCAGTAACAAGTGACTGAAAATTTTTGGCTCTAACTTTTCTTTGTAATTTCAGATCAGTTTGATTTTGATAAGTTTAAGTAACTCAACTGTGATACAATGAAGTAAAGGTCTTGCGTTATGCCTGTAGAAACTTCTCTATTTAGAAGATTATTCAGAAGAAAATCTCAAGATAGTGAAGATGCTCACTTCAAAGTAATCTACCTTGGAAATGTCCTAACCGGGTTTGCCAGAGGTATTTTTTTTTTCACTCTCTTTAGTGCTTTCTGTACCTCTCCCATCCATCCCTTTCTATTTATATACACCCTTCCCCTCCTTTCTCTCTCTCTCTCTCTCTCTCTCCTGCTCTTTTTCTTTCTTTATCTAAGCGGCTTTTGAACTAATGGTGCTATGGAAAACTCTACCAGAGCTTTGAATACTTGGCTGGACTAGTAATAATCACCGATCAGATATAGAAGTTGCGAGTCAAGAGTAACACGGTGAGAGGTTTTTAAATGAGCAATGAAATGTATGTCTGCTGTTCCTGATTTTTTTTTCATTATATCCAGATAACATAATACATATTTTAATGCGGCGGACTAGTAAACTGAATCATACCCTCCTGAAGAGCTCTCTTTGACTGGGGTACCATTTTTTAATTCTACTAGGCAGTTAGAATGCCTCCACTCGTTCTGATTGGAAATGTCCAAGAAAGAGTGCTTAAAAATAGCCTTGTTCAGCCGTACACACCTATCTTGAATCGTCTTCCCGAGGGGAATGTTCAGTTGTCATGTTAATTTTTTATTTTGACAGCTGTAAAAAACCTGGTTTTGAGACTGAGTAAAAGACTTACTCACTGGTCGCATATAGGTTACTTTTGATGTTCTTGCTAAAAAAAACCTTAAAAAAAACAACAAAAACTTGTAATTCTGATTTTGATAAATCTTGCGTATTTTTAAATCCACGTAAAAAATGAAATCTTGTCTTGGACACATCCTTAGGAAACCAGGAATGGAAGTTTAAATTTAATTAGTGGCTGCTGGGATCCTGTTTTAAACTCAGCATATTATCGCTTCTAGTAGTGACGTTAAAAATCGGTTATTGCCAAAATTATAGGGCATCGCTTTGACTGATCAATCTAATATCATTATTAATGAGGATGTCTGATGCATGCTTCTAGATGACAGAAACAACCTCTTGTTTTTTTGCGAACCACAAACGAACCCCTTTTTGGTAATAATTTTTTACCCAAATTATTAGGTTTTTTCCTTTTTGTATTTCAGTAGCTCTTTAGGTTTACCTAAAACGAAAAATGAAATTATAGTAATTTTCGAAAGCTGAATTTCAGATATGATGGGGTAAATTGTCGCCTAGCTTTGAAATATTAAAGCCGCAGGGCTATAGAGATATATGTCATAATCAAGTTGCACAGGGGATATTAAAAGATGGGCAAGAATTATGGTATGATTTAGAATTTTTCATCAGAGAATGGTTTAAATTAGTGATTTAAATAGTCTAAAAAAAATGTAATTCTGTGATGGATAAAGCCTATTTTTTTAAAATGAAAGTAAAAATTGTCGCCTAGCTTTGAAACATTAATGCCGTAGGGCTGCAGAAAAATATCTCATCATCGACTAAAGATAGGCCAGAATATTGGTATGATTTACAATTTTTCATCAGAGAATGATTTAAATTTGTTTAAAAAATAGAAATATCTTTTTAATATAGTCATTAAAAAAAAAAATACAATTCTGATGGATAAAGCTGAATTTTTTTAAATGATAGTATAAATTGTCGCCTAGCTTTGAAACATTAAAACCGTAGGGCTGCAGAAAAATATGCCATCATCGATTAAAGATAGGCCAGAATATTGGTATGATTTGCAATTTTTCATCAGAGAGTGATTTAAATTTGTTTAAAAAATAGAAATATCTTTTAATATAGTCTTAAAAAAAAAAAAAATGCAATTCTGTGATGGATAAAGCTGAATTTCAGATATGGTAGAATAAATTGTCGTCTAGCTTTGAACCATTAAAGCAGTTGGGCTGCAGAAAAATACGTCACCATAGACTTGCACAGGGGATATTAAAAGATGGGCCAGAATATTGGCATGATTTACAATTTTTCATCAGAGAATGACTTAAATTTCGTTAAAGAATAACAATATCTTTTTAATATAATCATTAAAAAAAAATGTATTTCTGTGATGGATGAAGCTGAATTTCAGATATGATAGTATAAATTGTCATCTAGCTTTGAAACATTAAAGCCGTAGGGCTGAAGAAAAATATATCATCATCGAGTAAAGACAGGCCGAATATTGGTATGATTTACAATTTTTCACCAGAGAGTGATTTAAATTTGTTTAAAAAACAGAAACATCTTTTAATATAGTCGTTTAAAAAAAAATGCAATTCTGTGATGGATAAAGCTGAATTTCAAATATGATAGTATGAATTTTCATCTAGGATTGAAACTTTAAAGCTGCAGGGCTGCAGAAAAACACGTCCCCATAAACTTGCAAAGGGGATTCTGAAAGCTATTAAGGAATTAATTAACCACTTTATTTTAATTATAGGCGAGGGTTGTTTAGAAAAACCTTTATCCACCTTATGGAGAAATTATGTCCAAAGTAATCGCCTAGACGTAAAAATGGTTCTAAGACTGTCTCCTGGTGGCTTAAAAGCAACTACCAAGGAGCATGGACTCACAGAATACTGGGGCCATAGAGTGACTACTTGCTCGGCTCCTTCTCATTATCCTCATATATTTGCTTGGGTTTATCGACACGAAACTACTCGATTAAAACAGGAACTTCGATGTCATGCTGTTTTATGTAGGAGCAATGCCCAGGTGAGATATAGCTTATGAGAAGCTTTTTAAAGAGATTTAGATGAGAGAGAGAGAAAGAGACAATTTATTTCTTTAAAAACTCAAAAAATACAAAAAAAGAAAAATTTGCCAAAAAGCCTTATGACTTCTGCGGCCATTCTCGAAACTATAAAACAAATCGCTTATCAATGGATTCCCCTAAAAACCAAAAAAACAAACAAAACAAGCAAGAAAAGTCACCACTTGAGACTCTGTACTACACAAACCTAATATAACACCACTATTATTCACTATTTCCCTACTTTATCTATATAAAAAAAAAAATAATATCATAAATAGTAAATACCAAAACAATGGTCCCTGAGCAACCCACGAAAAGTCAGCCTATCAGTATCTTGACCTATATCATAAGGAAGGGACTCCCATACAGTAGGAAGAACATGGCTTTGATGGGTAAAGCTGACCTTGTTGACCTTTTAATCCGTTTTCTGATGGCATTTGAACTTGAAATATGCTTATTCCATTTTATGTCAGATTTCAAAGATTAGTGGTTTCAAGTAATATAGATAAGAAATTTCTTGCTGGGAAATGAATTAAGGTTGTATAGGGTAAATATGCATATGTGATAAATCTGTTAGGTTTTATGAATTTAAAAATGATATAAAACTAATAAGAATAATTAAGTAGAAAAAATCAATGAAATGAAATAAGAGAAAACCTTACTTTATTGGCTGTTAAAACAAATTCCAGAATTAACAAGCGTCTAATTCTGCCAAAATCTGACCCGAATTGTAAAAGACCGTAAAGTTGTTAGGCATGATTTCTTGGTATAGGGCAAAGCTTATATACTTTAAGAAAGGTAGTTGATGCTGTAGTAAATGACTTTTTTTTATATATAGTGACTCAAAAGATACGACGTGCAGTCAACCTACTATTTCTTTTTATTTTTTGGAAGAAAAACCCCCCCAAAAAAGAGAATTGTTTGTTTTATTCATCTCAAAACACACATGCACTTAAATAAGGCCCTTAAATGATTGCCTTATATTAAGAAAAAAAGAGCTAACGAAATTTCTAATTGGCGATAGTATTGCAGATGTGGGGGCTACACACCTTTCAGCTAAATATCCTTCAGTTTAGTAAATAAAAAGAGTTAACTAAAATAGCGAGTGGACATGGAATAAATAATCATTTAAAGACCTATGTCTTTGTTTAATCAGTTCGTCATGATGAACTATAAATTTTCATTTTGTGTAACTTTTTTTTAATATCCGTCGGAAACTGAAGTGTTTGTGCTTATATAATATGCAGTATCCAAATGATCTAGGAAGAGCGCTTGACCGACCAAAATACATTCCCTTCCAAAAAATAATTTTGGGAAATTAATTTTGAAGTTACTTGGTAATTCTTTGAGGAAAAGTAATTCAAAAAGGAGACATCTAGCGATTTCATAGCCGTCATATACTGATGTAGCAGGCCCCAAGACCATGCTTTTAAACGCAACTTTCAAGATATTCAAAGACATCCTTTCAAGCACAATATTCTTTTTTAAATCATGTCCTACAATTTTATCACGGTTTAGTTTATTCTCAAAAAGTTCTGCCTATCTATTATTAACACCTTCTTTATCAGTTATTGAGGCTGGATAAGGATTTATTTTCAACCTTGTCCTCCCCTCAAAAAATTTGAAATCTCTCACATCTTAAACAAATTGAATGACATCTCTCTTTCATATGAGATATTTAAATCACCCTGTGTCCAAACACTATTAAAATGCATATTGCTCTCTACTTGCGATCACAATTGGTGCCTGAAATGTTTTCAAATGTTGAATTTTCTAAAGGAGAGTGGCCTTAAAAAACGTCCGTTAGAAGCTTTATTTATAAATATTTATTTATCATTATTTGATCAAGTAAGGGATGGTTAAGAGCTTTCAGATATCTTCTTTAAATATTTCTCAAGAGTTTGTAGACCACTCCCTACATTTTTAAATTTTTGGAAAAAATTTCTGTAGCACGTTATATTTCGCCTCTAAAAGTGCAGTTTCTAAGAATGTAGTCCAGGCTACGGATGAAATTTTATGTATTGTCGACTAAGATGCCTGAAAAGTAAAATTTAAAAAAATATTTGAAATATTAAATTGTTCGGAAGTACAGCGCGACCTCATTCATTGATTGACCTTATTCGACTTATTCATTGTTTTTTATGACAATCCTAATTCAAGTAAGAGTGATTTAAAAGAACACTTAGGAAATTGGGATTCCATGACATTTGGAAATGAAATCGAATTGCTAAATCCTGTGATGTATATTTGGAAATTTCGTAGTTTGCAAGTCTACTAAGTTTGTTTTTCTTCATTTTCATAAAGTAAATAGCCGATAAAACATTGAGGTAAAATGGAAAATCGTTGGTTTATCTCGATATGGTTAGTGAATTTGTATTACTAATTGCGTTTTAGTTATTATATTGCACTATCCTAGTGTTTTATCGTTCCTACATGAACTACTTACCATTTAAACACAATAAAATAATAAAAAAATTTCGATTTAATAGCGGAAATTGGACACTTCTGTTTTGTCTGGAAAATACTTTTGCCAGTAAAAGTGATTATAAAAATTTGGGAACCATTAAGTTATATATAAAATTTCTTGAACTACATGTGTAAAATAAAAACAAACAGTTATATAATAAACATAAGCAAGGGGTAAAGAACTAGACTAATATAAAATGTTTAGGGATTTACTAGATCACTAGGGAAAGTGGTGCAACCAGACGTGCTGGACCAGAGCTGGTAATTGTCTAAAAAAAGAAATGACTCAAAAAATCATCCAAAAATGTGTCTAGAGGACAAAATAAAAGGTCAAACACAAAATTAATGTCTTCAGTTTAGTTTTTTCTTCGAAACAACAAAATAAACTTTCTTTTTTCTGTAGTTTTTCACTGGAATATTTGGCTTTTTTCTTTTGCAAGGAGTATGAATTATAGTTTTCTTATCTTTTGAGCTTAAAAAGTTCATTTAAAAACTAGAATGCCTTGAAAAAACGTCCTAACTGGTCAGTAAAAGAACCTGCCAAAATGACTGGAAGCTACTGACACAGAGGTACGATGAATCACTCAAACTGATAAAGAACACTGAATGAACCAGCGGTTACCTTTGTGGAATAGACAACAACTCTTTTGGCAGGAATCAAACGAATATCCATTCTGCCTGGCACCAATGACCGACGGGATCACTGATGTCCAAAAATGATCCGTCAGCTACAGCCTCTTCTCTGATGTCCAGCAATAACTTATCTCTGTGATGCCCGTGTTGCAGGAAGCCAGCCTAAGGATTCAGGTCATTGTTGAATGTCTGCCAGAGATCCTTTCCCTGTCCGCCACTTCCCCGTTTCTAAGTTGGAAAAGGTTGAAGGGGGTTTACCGAGTATGGTGCAGTTGTCTGTTTTAGCGTATGTCAAGGAATATCAGGTGTTTTTTTTATTTGTCAAGGCAGAGGGGGCGTGGAACTTCATTGTTTGATAGCTAGATCTTCAACTGAAACGCAGAATATGTATTATGCAACGATAACCGAATACTTCTAGGGAGCGAGTTTCTTTTCCTTTAGTAGCTGAGTTCCATGGATGTGCAGTCAACAGGATTGGTCGAACGGTTGCCTTATATACGTTCATCTTAGTTATTAAGCTGACCTCGCGCCTTCTTCCGAAAGACCTCTTCATAATTGTGAATGTGCACTCTTTTGCTATTCTTGCTGCATATTCAGTATATGCATCGCTATTTGGAGTTAGGATAGAGCCGAGGTAGTAGAGCTACACCATACTATTGATAGCTTTGCCCCCCCCCCCCCCACACCCGTGTGGAGTTTAGGATGGATGATAGACGTGATCATCAAGAAGTGAAATTATCATTTTTATTCAACTTTGAAAAAGCGATGTCAGCTTTGCCTCTCACAGAGACTATCTGTGTTGGCTTGACTCTAATTAGCCATGGCTTGGCTCTCAAATCTTTCATCACTTTCATGAAGTCGATCATTCAAAAATCAAGGGAAAAGATCGGGACATTTATTTTTAACGCCCGAAACGAGTGCCATTGGAGCAATGAAGCTCTCTTCGATCGTTTGCTAAGTCACGGTTTGTAAGGGCTATTGAATTATCTACTTTCTGTCCGAATACAAACATTTCATAAATAGACAAGAGCTCAGAGCAATTGTGATGAGGTTGGAAGAGCGAACAGCCGAGAGCTCATATGGCATGAGCTCTAGCAAAAATCTAAGAATCAATAGATTGATTTAAAAGGAAAATCAGAAGCTTAATGCCGGTCGGGATTTAAAATAAGAGCTCTGAGACACAAGGTCCTTCTAAATATAAAAACTCATTAATATCCGATCACCCACTCGTAAGTTAAAAATACCTCAATTTTTCAAACTTTTTCTCTCCCTTCAGCCCCCCAGATGGTCGAATCGGTGAAAACGACTTCATCAAGTCAATTTGTGCAGCTCCCTGACACGCCTACCAATTTTCATCGTGACACTTCACACTGTTAACTAAGTTATCTAAGTAGTATTTACCGCGACAAAGCGCACATATTATGCGGAACACGGACTCTACCAGCTTCGATGAAAATTGAACACCTTATATAAATTATGTGCATAATATATTTCGGCAACCTCTACCAAGCCTGAAATCTGCTTGTTCTGGTCTTTTAAATTTATTTAGGGAGTCTTTGAAGCGGATGAGAACTATTATGTGCAAGATCTTCATCGCGTGGTCGATCTGTGATAGACCTTGGGAGCTTGAGCCACCTCGCTGTACTTTTTGCAGGTCATAATTACCCCTATGTAGTAAACGACAGAAACATACCAATGTGGTTGAAGAAACCAAAATGTTATAACTTACAGACCTATCAATATGAAGTAAAAAATCAAAACTAAGTAAAAAAGTGAAAACTAATTGCTCTTAAGGACACAATATCTGCTACAACTTAACAATGGGGTTATAAATTATAGACTTACTAATACGAAGTAAAAAATCAAAACTAATTTAAAAAGTGAAAACTAGTTGCTCTTAGGGAAACAATATCAGCTACAACTTAACAATAGAATTATAACTTACAGACTTTCCAATGCTATCAGTATCATTTGAAGGTAACTGTGGATGGATTCTAAATCATGGATTTAGTATTCAAAAACCTTACATTTATAGCACGTATTAAAAAAAGAAATTGATCGATCTTAAATGATTACAAGTCAACTGTGGCAAATCGTTAAGTTTGCAGAGCGACCGTCTTGAATAAACTACTTCATGAAGATCTTTCACAGATGGTTTTAAAATAAGCTGTGGTTTTTGAGATGTGTTTTCAGCCGCTCCTTAGCTTGGAAAGATTGAGAATTACTAATGGAATAAATACTAATTAGGTATGTTAGTTGACCTCGCTCTCGAAAAGGGGGCTTATGGACGCGTGAATGTTTCTCTAACCTCAGTAGTACACTCACTACTGTGGCCACAGTCAAAATAGTCCATGTAATTTTTCAGCCAATCAGGAAATTCTGTGAAAAATCAGATTGATCCAAATTGGCGCTTACTAAATCTTGACATTAGTAACATCTCATTGTGGATGTGCCCTAATTTAAAAGAACATAGAATTTTGGAACTTGACTTAAAGAAACTTGAGGTAAAACAAAAGGGGATGAGAATAAGACAACTCTTGGGTCAAAAAACTTCAAGCAACCAGATTGCACTTTAGGACGGAGTATAGATTGCACTATATCTTATAGATCTATGTTCTTATGGGATATATCCCATAGATATATCCTTCTATCTATCGTTCTATAGATTACACTATAGAAAGAGTTTAAAATGGAAGAAATTCTAACATCCAAGTTTTTTTTTAAGACAGGATGGTCATGATAGGATGCATGATAAATATGCTTATCAGTTTATTTGCGTCTACTTGGCCTGGATTGGGGGAAATGATTTGTCCCCAACCACGCATTGCGATCCTGGCCAAATGCAGCAATTCAGGATATCGATAACTGTGCTACGCAGACCATTGGTTAGAATGTTATAAAGTTTTTTTTTTGTTTTTTCTTACTTTGCCTGGTATACTGTCCGAGGGCTGTTTAGTCGCCTGTTAACTTTTATCCATTGAAGACTAAAAAGCTACTCAGCGATAAAGTTAGAATGCATCGCAGAATTAGAATCTGGAGGTAGTTACTTTCTTAATGTTTTTTAAGCTTGCTTTTTAATTAATAGTCTTTGTTCATCTGAACGTTATTTTTCAATTTTCCCAGCTTATACAAAACCATGTTATATGACCTGAGGATATAAAGGACTGATTATTTATTTATTTTTTCCAGGCTAAGTACTTAGCTGAGCAGTTACGCATTCGGTTAGAAATAGCGTTTTCTGCCTTTCGTGCTCAAAAACTTCGGAATCAGCAAATTCGTTTAGGTCAGCCAGTTGATGGAACGACTCAAGATCCGGCTTTGTCACGTTTAGAATTGTTCAGTTACAAACCACCTTTAGAAAAATCAAAGGCCGCACCGAAATTGACATCTATTGCAGAAGACGGTGAAGTGCAATCAGACGCTCTGGAGATTGAAGAGCCACCTAGGAGTTTTGACTGGGTACCTCTGCCTCGATTACCAGAAACGGCAGATGCAATTGACACAGAATCAGTTGTTGAAATTGGAGAGAATCTAGTCACCTTATCTCCCTCAGGTAAGTTCCAAATGTAAGATAAGATTTTTCTTTTTTTTTGTGCAAAAGTTTTTAGGAGATGCTGCAATTCTTTGGCTATATAACTTCAAGGGTCAATTAAATACCTTGAGACCGAAAAGGAGAAAGAAGGCAAGGACAGATCGGTTTTCGAAGGCTGAATTTTTCCTCGTACCATAATTATTTTTCATTAATTTATAAAAGCACCGAATACAATGAAAAAGAGTAAAAAAAAAGAGTTTGTAACACTTTGATGACTTTGATTAACTAAGCCCTTTATCGTAAGAGCGGAACATTCAGTCACTTTCACAATCATAAGGACTGTCGTCAACAGGATTTCCTTTCAAATCTAGCTCCTCTCCTTTAGACTTAAATTCTGATTCAGGTGACCGTGCCTATTCCGAAAATTACATAAGCACAAAGGGTTGTATTACTTGAACGCTTCTCTTGAAATATGCATTGAATAAAGATGCATTCAATAAAAGTTAGGATTTCCATAAATCCGGGATAGTGTGTAATCCACGGTCTGTGCGATATTTACCTGATGAAGAATTGGTGCTTCTAAGAGCATAAATATTAGAATGATTTTTAAGGAAATGCCATGGGCTATGCGGTTCCATACTAAACATGACTGCAAGTCCGTAATTTTGCCCGAAACAAATGAAACATTTCTCCATATATCTTAAATACAATTAAAGGGAAATTAAGTTGTAGTTCAGCCAAATTAAGAGCTTTAAACTATACCGAAAAACCGACTTACCTAGATGACAGTTTTTGTCATACCCTTCTCAACGACATCTATACATTTGTGTATTTTTGGGTCGATAGATATTTAGGCTTCATAGGCTTATCGCGCTGGTTTACGTTAGGCCTAAATGAATTTTCACCTAGTTCCGATTGGTTATTATTCGTTACATGGTCTGTAACGCAAGGTGATTAACTTAAGTATTAATGTGAAACGACAATGTAATAAAATGTAGACATAAGTTCATGTTTGGTCTATTAAAGCCAAAGACATTTTATTAACTAGACTACAAATTTCAATAAAATCATGTTGAAAAAATTGCGTTAAATTGGATTTGTCCTGGGCTAAATGTAAATACGCTTAACAACTTTGACAGCCGACAAGGCCCCTTGAGTAGTTGTAATAGTAGCAGCAGTAGACAGGTTTAATAGCAAAACCTTTATAGCTATCGCTGATTTGTATTTCTTTACAACATATTCAAAATCAAACTACACTTGTAAATATAAATCAAACTATAAACATTAAATCTTATTGTAAATATCGACGAAAACCGCGACGAAAGAATTACCATATTGGTTTGTTCTTGCTCTAACGGGAACTAATTTATCTTACTTTCTTGTTCTTGATGATAGTGCTTGATCAGGTAGATTGTCACGGTACTGAGATTTAGAAATCAAGAAGTTTCCAAAACTCATTATCAAATTTTCGCACCGGTTTTGGAGTGACGGTATTCCTAGCAGTCATTAAAGAAAGTAGCTCCAAGGATCTCGATACTGTTTGTTAGAGGAAATGGAACATTTGGCTCCATAATATCGCTTTTTAGCGGGTTGAAGCGTAATATCTTCGACTTGTTCCTATTAATCTCAAGATTTAGCTCCGCGCACTCTTTTATGAAAACACTGAAAAAATTTGAACTGAATTTTGGCGTCACAACTCAGTTTTGTACTAAATATTTCAGGATAAATGACAGGTCGTTCACGAACTTGTAGCGGTCGTCATAGTCAGCTATGAGGAAGTTAATTACAGACAAGAATACAATAGCTACAAGCTCTGTGCCTTGAGGGGCTCCACAGGTGGATGAAGACCATTCGGAATTACTATCACCTTCATAGAGAGCAAACACACGCTGCATCCTCTGACTAAGAAAGTCCAACAAGAGCGTAAGAGTCTTTTTCTTAGCCCCTATTAGCTTCAGATTAAGGGCAGCTACCGTGTGAGTGATTAAATGCCTTTCGGAAGTCTAGGGCACCAAGGTTGACAAAACTGTGACCCTTGTCGATCCACTTGAGGAGACTATCGTACATCCGCACTAGGTACACTGAGGTATTACAGTCTTTCAGTCCGCCGTATTGTCTCTGGTCGATAGATTCCTTGATTTGATCAAGTAAGACCCTCATGATAAAGGTCTCGGCCACTTTTGCCAGGCATGCTGTTTGCGAAATAGGTCTAAGTTCGTCACAGCTCTTAGGGCTGGTAACCTTTGGAATTACTCTAACGTAAGCTTTCTTCCAAACAGCTGGAGAGATACCTATACGAAAGAAAAGGTTTGTCACCTGCTATAATTAGAGCTTTGTCTTTCAAAGTGCATGCCTCTTGGTATAATAGGACAAGGCACAGTCTGCCTAGAAAGAAAATACGTATAGAGATCGCTAAATATTGCATTTTCTGGTATCTAAGGTATTCTAAGGTCCTTAACTTTGTATTTTGAATGCCATTTACGTGTATTCTTCTTCTTGATGATACTTCTAGGGCTTAAAAAAATGGCAGCTGTTTTTCAGAGGTTTGCTAAAGGTGGAAAGTTCCAATTGATTTTTATGTATGAACAACTCTCCATAAATCTTGAAAACATAAATCGTATTGGGACATCTGTAAAACTGCTTTGTCTAAGATAGCATGGACCTTTACGAGCTTTAGAGTTTTCTGCAATTTTGGACCTCAAATTTTGTGAATATATTTCTGGTACTGGCTCTCTTCATTGCGTTGTTACACCCCAACTTTCAGCTGCTGTTAGCTTCTCAGGCCAGTTGTGATGGTTGGTTTTTTTGTCATAAAAAATGACAGCATGACAAACAATACTGGACAGCAATACCTGGACAGCATGTCAAACAATACTGCAGAATGTCAAACAGTCCGATATAATTCGTCGTCCGCTTGCTATTACCCGTAGATCTCAATTTTCTATTCGGCATCTAGGACCCCATGCATGGAATTGTTTACCTACGACTTTGAGAAACATGGATAGTTTTTTTTGAATTTCGGCGGGAATTAAAGCTATTTTGCCTTAATATTTATGGTTTTGATAGTTGAGTGGACCTCAAGTGGAGCCAAGATGTTGGTTTTGATTTTGGCGATACTGGTAAAGTGGTTTTAGTTTCTTTTTGTTTTGTCTCTTTTGAAGTGTAAATCCGTTTCGATTGAAATGCAGGGTAATTGATTTTTTCTTCTTCTTTCTTTCTTTTTTCTTTTCCTTTTCTTTTCTTTTTATTTTTTCTTCTTTTTCGTATTGTTTTATTTGTATGTGTATTGGGGTTGTAAGCCCAAACAAGCTTTGCTTCGGGCCATTTGCTTGTTTTGTTTTGTTATTTATATTAATAAACCCATCTTTCTCTAAAAAAAAACAAAAAACAATCCACTGGACCAGCCAAAACAATTTCCAGCTCTATTATTCAGATTTAACATGTGTCACTAGTTCTTTTCAGCTGACGTATTTTCATCGTTCCCCTTTTTTGTGGGAATTCGGCCACAGCTTGTGTCTTAGAAGTCTTGTATCAGTCTTGAATTTATCACATCCAGACATTGTACATTTCTTGAGATAAGTCCGTCGGGTTATATGGCCCTATTTTCTAGCAAATTGTGATACCAACTACTTAGAAAATTCAA
This sequence comes from Artemia franciscana, assembly GCF_032884065.1. NCBI lineage: Eukaryota > Metazoa > Arthropoda > Branchiopoda > Anostraca > Artemiidae > Artemia > Artemia franciscana. Next base: position 22,849,760 of record NC_088878.1, read on the forward strand.
GGTGAATTTTTCTTAGACGAATCTGCCTGTTAAACTGCTGATGTGCACAAGATTGAATAGGAAACTGAATATGAACGAGATTGAAGTGTTTTATTTTGTTATTGTTTAGGAATAAGCCCCGTATTTAATATTAATGAAGTATTAATGAAGTATTCCAAAATAGTTGTTTCTCGCTCTTAGAGAGATTTGGAAATAAAAGATTTTCTCATCAAATTTGTTTCGTTGCATCTTGGAAGAATAATAAACAAACTAATCAAACAAAAGAGATCCTTTCAAAAAATATTGTGCCACCAATCGCTATCTGAAAACCCGAAACCTATTGGTTGATTTTTCTGCAAAAATGAATTTCGCGTACTAACGACTTTTGAACTCATCATAGACAAATTGCAACCTTTAAGGGGACTGAAAAAATTCACATACATGAAGAACTTGATCATCTAAAATTATTAGGAAGACCCAAATTCTTTTGGGTAGGAGTTCTTGGGTTCAATCAAAGAGGATTTTCTTGGTTCCGATTTGCATACGCATGGTTAGAGATATGTTCTTTTCTTCGAGTCTTAAAAATCACAAATCCCTGTAATTGCAATAAAAAAAAAATCTGAAACTTGAATTATTCATGTACGATGATGTAATATCAACACCTGCATTAGTTGACAAACGTTTATAAATTAAGTAAAAAAACAAGTTTTTTTTAACTAAAGGTAGGGAGCGACATTAAAACTTAAAACGAACAGAAATCATTCTGTATATGAAAGGGACTCTCCCGTCCTCCATGCTCCGCTCTTTACGCTAAAGTTTGACTCTGCCCTTTTTTGCGTCAATGTATAACAATGCATAACTTGTTTTTAATGTTTTTGCAACTGCAAATTAGCCAAGAGCTACGAAAGTTGTTTAATGAACCGTTCTCTCCCCCCCCCCCCCTCTTTCTCTTAAATCTACTTTTTAAAACAATAAAAAAATTCGGGGCGTTGAGGAGGGGACAGTCCCTTTCATATACGGAATATTTTCTGTTCATTCCAAGTTTTAATGTTGCTCCTTATTTTCCGTTAAAAAAAACTTTTTTTTATCTAATAGTCTATCAGAATGAATCCACCTTGCTTGGTCGACAGGTTGAATCTTAGTTCCCCTGGACTATTTAGTTTTCAACTTGCCTCAGTGGCTAATAGCACGTCAGGTTGGTAATACTAGATCTTTATTTTCAATATGTCAATTTGGGCTAAATGTTCGGAATAATTTGCCTGAATCTTTAAAAAAAGTCAACGTGTGTGTGTGATTTCTGTAGAGATGCTTAAAAAAACAATTTGTCTCCGGTTTTATGATTTTTTCAAATGTATTTAACCTAAAATTAATTTACTCTCAAGTTTTCCATGCAAAATGAAAGAATAGCTTCCTTTTTGTTGTCGGGTGGAACCAAGGGTTTGGGGTGTGCTGGTAAACGGAATGATATGTTGGTAGGAAGGGTTGTTGCGACCGGGTAAATACACTATTTTTCTCTTTCATTCTTTTTTCTTTCCTAATTTTTTCCTCTTAATTAGTGATATTATAATGTTTAATTGGTTGATATACTCCGAACAAGAAAAAGCTCGAGGAGAATCAAGTGTTCTATTTTGTTGTTGTTTTTGAATAAACTCCGTAGTTAATCTAATCTAAATATTATATGCTAGTATTTTAAAGTATTCCAAGATCGTTCGTTTTATCGCTCTTAGAAAGATTTGGATATTGAAGTTTTTCTTTTCAAAATTTTGTTTCGTTACATCTTGGAAGAAAATTAAACAAACTAACAGAACAAAAAGATCCCTTTAAAGATAATTGTGTCACCAATCGCTATCTGAAAACCAAAACCCATCGGTGGATTTTTCTGAAAATTAATATTCCGCAATAACGACTTGTAGTTTCACCATAGACAAGTTTCAACCTTTAGGGGAACCGGAAAAATTCACAAATATGAAGAACTTGATACTTTAAATTATTTTAATGTTATCAGGATATTATTTTTTATGGCACTTGGTATCTACCAAGTGACATATAGCGATCGCATATTCTGTGGGTCTGTCTGTCTGTCCCGGTTTTGCTAGTTTAAGCACTTCTAGGTAAGCTAGGAAGATGAAATTTGGCAGGCGTATCAGGAACCAGACCAGGTTAAATTAGAAATTGTCGTGGGGGACGGTTAAATCGGAAAAATTAGAAAAAATGAGGTATTTTTAACTCACGAACGGGTTATCGGATCTGAATGAAATTTGATATTTGGAAGAATATCGTGTCTCAGAGCTCTTATTTTAAATCCCGACTGAATCCGGTGACATTGGGGGAGTTGAGGGGGGGAACCTAAAATCTTGGAAAACGCTTAAAGTGGAGAGATCAGGATGAAACTTGGTGGGAAGAATAAGCACAAGTCCAAGATACGTGACTGACATAACCGGACCGGATCCGCTCTCTTTGGTGGAGTTGGGGGGGGGGAGTAATTCGGAAAAATTAGAAAAAATTAGGTATTTTTGACTTACGACGGAGTGATCGGATCCCAATGAAATTTCATATTTAGAAGGATCTCGTAACTCAGATCTCTTATTTTAAATCCTGACCGGATCCAATGTCATTTGGGGGGGGGGAGTTGGGGGGAACCGGAAATCTTGGAAAAAGCTTAAAGCGGAGAGATTAGGATGCAACGTGGTGGGAAGAATAAGCACAAGTCCAAGATACGTGACTGATATAACCGGAACAGATCTTCTCTCTTTGGTGGAGTTAGGGGGGGGGGTAATTCGGAAAAATTAGAAAAAAATGAGGTATTTGTACCTGACGAACGGGTGATAGTATTTTAATGAAATTTGATATTTAAAATATCTTGTGCTTTAGAGCTCTCATTTTAAATCCCGACCGGATCTGGTGACATTGGGGGAGCTGGAGGGGGAAACCGGAATTCTTGGAAAACGTGAAAATTGAGGTATCTTTATCTTACGAATGGATGATCGGATCTTAATGAAAGTTAATATATATAGAAGGAGCTTATGTCTCAGATGCTTCATTTTCAATTTGAATCGGATCCACGGACATAGGGAGTTGGAGGGGGAAACAGAAATCTTGGAAACCGGAAATCTTGGAAAACGCTTAGAGTGGAGAGATCAGGATGAAACTTGATGGGAAGAATAAGCAAAAGTTATAAACACGTGATTGACACAATTGGAATGGATCCGTTCTCTTTGGTGGAGTTGGGGGGGGGGGAGTAATTCGGAAAAATTAGAAAAAATTAGGTATTTTTGACTTACGACGGAGTGATCGGATCCCAATGAAATTTCATATTTAGAAGGACCTCGTAACTCAGATCTCCTATTTTAAATCCTGACCGGATCCAATGTCATTTGGGGGGGGGGAGTTGGGGGGAACCGGAAATCTTGGAAAAAGCTTAAAGCGGAGAGATTAGGATGCAACGTGGTGGGAAGAATAAGCACAAGTCCAAGATACGTGACTGATATAACCGGAACAGATCTTCTCTCTTTGGTGGAGTTAGGGGGGGGGGAGTAATTCGGAAAAATTAGAAAAAAAAATGAGGTATTTGTACCTGACGAACGGGTGATCGTATTTTAATGAAATTTGATATTTAAAATATCTTGTGCTTTAGAGCTCTCATTTTAAATCCCGACCGGATCTGGTGACATTGAGGGAGCTGGAGGGGGAAACAGGAATTCTTGGAAAACGTGAAAATTGAGATATCTTTATCTTACGAATGGATGATCGGATCTTAATGAAAGTTAATATATATAGAAGGAGCTTATGTCTCAGATGCTTCATTTTCAATTTGAATCGGATCCGCGGACATAGGGAGTTGGAGGGGGGAAACAAAAATCGTGGAAACCGGAAATCTTGGAAAACGCTTAGAGTGGAGAGATCAGGATGAAACTTGATGGGAAGAATAAGCAAAAGTTACAAACACGTGATTGACATAATTGGAATGGATCCGTTCTCTTTGGGGGAGCTGGGGAGTGTTAATTTGGAAAAATTACAAAAATTGAGGTATTTTTAACTTAAGAACGGGTGACTGGATCTTAATGAAATTTGATATTTAGAAGGAACTCATGTCTCAGAGCTCTTATTTCAAATCACAACCAGATCTGTTGACATGTGAGGGAGTTGGAGGGGGAAACCGGAAATCTTGGAAAACGCTTAGAGTGGAGAGATCGGGATGAAACTTGGTGTGTAGAATAAGCAAATGTTGTAGATACGTGATTGACGTAACCGGGCTGGATCTGCTCTCTTTGGGGAAGCTAGGGGATGGGGTTCAGTGCTTTGGCGAGTTTGGTGCTTCTGGACGTGCTAGGACGTTGAAAATTGGTAGGGGTGTCAGGGAGCTGCACAGATTGACTTGATAAAGTCATTTTCCCCGATCCGACCATCTGGGAGGCTGAAGGGAGAGGAAAAATTAGAAAAATGAGGTATTTTTAACTTACGAGTGGGTGATCGGATCTTAATGAATTTTGATATTTAGAAGGACCTCAGGACTCAGAGCTCTTATTTTAAATCTCGACCGGCATTAAGCCTCTGATTTTCCTTTTAAATCAATCTATTGATTCTTAGAATCTTGCTAGAGCTCATACCATATGAGCTCTCTGCTCTTGGCTCTTCCAGCCTCGTCACAAGTGCTATATGAGCTCTTAGCTCTCATTATTTATTAATTAGCTATTATTATTAGTTATCATGTTATTATTAGCTATTAATTATTGTTTATAATTAATGTAGTTAGCTATCATTTTAAAGTTATTACTTTAAATTATTATTAACATAAAGAAACAGATTAGAACCAAATTCTTTTGAGCAGGAGCTCTTGAATTGAACCAAAGGATGTTTCCCCAATTCTGAGGCGCATACGTTTGGTTAGAGGGATATGTTCACATTTTTCATTATTTAATTTTAGGGGATACATCTGATGCTTTTTCGACGGTAGAATCAGACAAATTAAGTTTAGCTGGCGAGAATCTTTCTCCCTATTCTTCACAGGAGAAATTGGGTGATCATGCGACAAGTCTTCTTGATATAATGCTGGAAAGTCTAAATCTCGGTAGCACCATCGCGTATACACGGGAAATAAAACCAATTACAAAAAGGTACGTCCATTTCTTCTTATATCTACAGAAGCCTGTTTAACCAGGACTGAGAATTAGGATGAACGAAGGGAAAAGTTTTTAAAGATGTAAGAAAAAGATTTAACACTGCGTTGTTCTACTGACTTCAATTAATAAGGAACGGGATTTTATATGAAGCGTTTTGTTCGATAGCAACTGCTCTTTGGATATAATTGATAAATCATTGTGCAAAGAAAAAAGAAATTGACCTCAAAATAGAGAGGACAGCTTGCCGGAAGACGAAAAATAAATTTGTAACACGCCTTTTTTTTTCTCTCCTTTTATTCCGGAAATGAGCAATAGAATCTAAAAGATTTTCTGAGAATTAATTTAAGTTAATCTTCTTACAAACATTGAACTGTATATATATATATATATATATATATATATATATATATATATATATATATATATATATATATATATATATTTTATATTTATATTTTTATTATATAAAATATATGAAATATATTTTATATATAAAATATATATATATTTTTTTTTACTTTTGAAGCTGGTTAACTCCAGTCAACGAGATTGCAGTATAATCTCTTTTTCCTACCCCTCATTTCACTCTAATTCGGGGGTAAGGGAAAAATCTCACAAAAAGTTTTGCAATATCTTGTCTCAATTCTCTTTAGGAATTTTATATTAAAAAAAAAAAAAAAAAAAAAAAAAAAAAAAAAAAAAAAAAAAAAAAAAAAAAAAAAAAAAAAAAAAGAGGAAAGAATCCAGTTGTGTTTATCCATTTAATTTTGAATATAGTTCAGTGTTTTATTATATAATGGAATTGACCTGTAATACCACCGGATTGTGGATGTGTTTCTATGCCGATGGATCTACGGGGATATATTAACTATCTCCATTGTCTAACTCTATGCATTGTCTAATCTGGCTTTTGCGTATGCTTCTTATCATCAGGAAGTTGTCTATATTCATTTCATGGGTTTTCCACTTCTGAGAAAACTAACAAATAAAGTCAGATAGGATAATTTGCATTTAATCCTTAGTAAGGCAAAAATTATGGCCTCGGTATTGAATTTACGAAATTTTCTCGCAATATACTGATCTGAATGGAATTTACACCAAAATTTGTCAGTAAGCTCGTTAATGAAAAAAACTGATGTTATCATTTGTACAGTTTGCATGATAGTACTTGATTACATAATATAAAACTCAAAAGCATTGGCCGCACGCAGTTAGGTAATATTGAGATTTCATTTGGAAAAATAAGTGAATGCAAGGAAAAAAAAAAGTTATTTTGGTCCAATTTATAACTAATATTATTTTTGATGCAATGAAGTGGCAAAGTGTCTCGAGCTTTTATTTGATTTTTGTCAAAAATACATTTAATTTTAATGTAATGTTTTATTACTTACAAATTGTACGTCGCTATAAAGAATTAACTTTCAAATGAGTCCTCAAACATCTATGGTTTTCAAGAGCCCCACTAGCAGTGACAAAAACAGCACTTATCACTGCTTCCCATACGAAAACGATTTTTCCTTCTGCTCAAGACAGGGGACAGCTGTTGATATTTTTTTTTTTTGGGGGGGGGGGTAGGGAGGAAAAGCTGGCAGCTATTTTGATTCCAATGGTACAATTTTCATTTCAATCCGACTTCATTTTTCTAGGGGTTTTCCGAAATTCCCGTAAACTTGTTTTGTTAATAAACTTTTCCGCCAAGATTAATCAAAATAACTGTTGCCATTCTGAAATCAAAGTCAATTGACAATTCTTTCTCACTAAACAGGTTTTTGAAAACGTGCTTTTAAATTTTCGGCTACTACGGGGTTAGAGTTCGTCAGTTAATAGACTGCAGCCTTCTGCAACCATGACAATTTCAAAATATTTCACTTCCTTCACTTCCTTCTTCTTCACTTCCTTTTTGAGTTTCTTCTTCACTTCCTTTTTAAGGAGTTAATTGAGATCTAATTGAAACAACAAGATAATACACTAACTAGCTGGGAAAACAAAGACTAATTCGTATTATTTTATGATAATGTATGTGAATTTTTTGTTTTATTTAATACAAGGATCTCTATTTAAGCCTCCCAGTATCTGGCAGAGTAATACTTTCTCATTTAGCTAACTTAGCGTAGGCCAGCTCCTCTCTACATAGTTTTTACAAGTTACTGCAAGTCAATAGCTAAGTCTAAATAATTGCGCTTAAGCATATTGAAGAAAAAAAAAAACAAATATAAGAAGGTTTTTTCACATTGGTCCTTAGCAGACAAGGTAAAAAAATTGCTGGGCTTTGCTACTGATAGTTGCAACAGCTGTAAGTGAAAAAAAAAAAATCCTAAATTCTTCCATCTTCAGTCATGAAACTTTTTGCATTATTAAAAGATCAGTTTAAAAAAACTTTTTCCACAAAAAAAGTTTTTCAAAAAACAGTAAAGAGCTCTATTAAGCCAAGAATGAGCGAAAATAAAGTCAAATAATGTTCCAAGCGTAAAACTACCTCATATCACTATCAATAAATGAATGAAACGCAAAACCGCCAGAAATTAAAATAAATAGCCGATTCAAATTTAAACGAGCAATAATTAACATGAGTAGGGGTGATATCCCCTATGCCCTCTCAAGATCAGAACATAATTTATGCTTTACTAAAAAAACAAAACAATCATGGATTGTCAGTTTCTTTAATATATGCTAATATTTATTCCTAAAGGTTTGGATAATTTTTTTATTTATGAAAGTAAGAAAAGTAAAAACATTTAAAAATATATTTTGTTTTCAGTAAAGCGCAAATTATGTCCTGGTCTTGAGAAAGACCTAAGCCTATATATTGTCACACTGTGCAGGGTAATAACCCTCCACAGTGCTCAGGACCAAGAGTTGCAATTAATGCCGTGGGAGCATATATATATATATATATATATATATATATATATATATATATATATATATATATATATATATATATATATATATATATATATGCATAACTTGCAACTCTTGGCCCTGAGAACTGTGGAGAGTTGTCAACCTCAAAGACATATTAGCCTGACCTTTCAACTACTTTGAACGAAATAGCTATCAAAATTTTGACTGGTTGGGTTTGGGAAATGGTGGACGTAGGAAAAGGGATTAGTTGCCCTCTAATCACTTTCAACTATTATAAAGGGCTTTATCCTTTTCAGTTAGCAATCAAATAAGCTCTTTTCGAAGTTTTTATGACAATTCCTTCGATACGAAGTGTCCTGGTCTAAAACAGAACAAAAAAGTGGCCACATCGCTCCCTACTTAGGCAGCACTATTGCGCTACCTTTGGAATAAAAATAAGTTTTATGTCCTATATTTTTATACTATTATTGTATTTTCTAGAAATCGGTCTATGTCATTGTCGGCTGCTGATCGCTTCTCGTTGAAGAACTTCAACGACAGTGCATATGGATCAAGTGGACTGAACAGTCCTGTTAAATGGCGCCGAACGAAAAGCTTTCACAGAATAGCAGAAGAGCCTGAATTTGCCAGAAGACAGGCGGTGAATGATTTTGACAACTATTCCATGACTGGTTCAGTGTCTGCCAGCCCTGAGAGAACACCGAAATACGGGTTTCGAGTTCGGGATGAGACTGATAGTGTTAGTGATGAAAGTGGATACTCTGAAGACAAAGACGGTGAAAGTGTTGAGATGAAATCGAATGTAACAGGTATTAGCACTGTTGAAAGTAGTATGTGTGAAGAGTTTGAAATTAAGCTATGAATTGTCTCTTGTGGAGAGTGTGTTTTAGGTTTATGCAAATATTTTCGTTTTGTAACCGTAGACTATAAGAGATAGTAATGTTCAAGGCTATTTGAAATGGTAAATCATGACTTGAATTGGAATGACATAGAAGATACTTTGAAGAAAGAAACGAAATATTTTTTTTAAACTAGTGAAGCGTTCCAGAAGTCAACTATCATTAATGATTATTGATTTTGTTTTATTTTCCTTATTCCTAATATGGTAGATAGCCAAAAAATACAGTCATGTTTACGTTCAATTGAAATCTCTTAAGTGTTTAAAATAAAGAACAGATCAAAATATGTCCTTATTATATATTTTAAAAGAATTAAAATTATAAAGTTAAATTAATGATAATTGTCTTCTGGTTACCACCCTAAAGCTTGTCATATTTAATGACACCTTCTTAAAGTTACTCGTTTTTTTCTCTCTTATTTTAGCGAGGCAATGATGATTGTTTAGGGCGGTTTGATAATTATATTTCGAACTTTTTTTTTAAATCTAGATTCACTGCCAATTTGAAGTAAATCAGATACAGAAGATTTTTAAAGAAAAATTAGACTTTCTTTATTTTTGTTAGGTGTAATATGCGGCAGCTCTTTTTATTTTGTTCTTTCATGAACCCATCTTCCATAATTAGTAATTTGCCAGATAACGATTTTGTTTATAACGGCACAAATCGTAATGGTATAACGGTAAAATCGTCTCTCAGCTTTTAAAAACTACTACTAAGAAGGCATGCACCATCAAGCCGTGCGAGGCCACTCAAAAAAAAGTAACAGCTATTTAGTTCACTGGGCTATAATCTCCTCGATGAGTGCCTCTCTTCAAGGTCATCGTGCAGGACTGTTCGCTGCTACGATTTTGTTTAGGCAAACTCATAAATGACCCGTTTTGAAGCTATGCAAGCGGGGCTCTCCTGCCGGGGTTAGTAAGGGGGAGGTACAGTGAAAAAGATTATAGAATGGTTAATATGATTGTGTAGATTTTAAGGAGAAACTATTTTTTTAATGGATAAAAAAAGGAAATAAAAGAAAAAAAGAACAAAGGGTTTTACTCGCAAAGGAACTATTATAGATTTTATAGACCATGAAACTGCTTTTCGAGCTTGTCTGAGTTCTTCATAAATTTTGGACAGTATTTGGAAAGTTCTAATATTTCTTCGAATTTAGTTATTTCACCTTTATCTTTTGTTTTCTTTTTCTTTTAAAAGATAATTGACCGCTAAAGGCTCAGTATTTTAGCCTGTCAAGTCAGGTTTTTTTTTACTACAGAAGTCTTTAGTATGAAGATTTTTATTTAATATTAATGTAGATTTTAATATAAGGCCAGAGTTCTGTCAAAGTGTTTGTAAATGATATAAGTAGTAGGAGCTTTAACTGAGAAGCCAAATTGACGAAGTCCTTGTAACAAACAATGGTAAAAAGTAAAACGGAGATTTTGATAATCTGGTAGAATAGCTTTTTTAAGCGGTAGAAGCCAAATTGATTTACTGAGAAGCCAAATTGATGTACTTTTTTAACTGAGAAGCAAAATTGATGAAGTCCATTTAACAAATAGTAAAAGTAAAAAGGTAAAAAGTAAAACGGAAGTTTTGATAATCTGATAGAATAACTTTTTTAAGCGGTTGGGTGTTCCCATAAGTCCTATGAGTGTACTAAACGGGCTTAAGTTTATTTTAGTAACAACTTGGTTAAATTTACCTTTAAAAGATTATCTAATATTGAATCATAAAGATATTAAATAAGCAGTGGGCCAGAACTTACTTTTCCTCGTTAGCGGGTTTTGGAACTTAATGTCATCATTTCTGACATCAAAGAATTTTCAGGTATCGATACTGTTAACTAAGTTGTTGATTGCTGAAATTATTGGGTGTCTGAAAGGATAGAAATGAGCTCTATTAATCTTTGCGTATTTTGCTCTTTAATATATCTATGTTTATTAAATATCCCTTTTCGGTATTAATCCTTATATTTTTGGAAATATTGCCTCACTATGAAGACAAAAAATTTGAGTTTATAAGTGCTTTGGCACAAAAATCTAAAGAAGTGGACTTATATGGTTTAGCTTTTGAACTACTCAACAGAGACCATATCCGGGGGGATGGGGTTTGACCCCTCCCCCCCCCCCCCCCCGTCAAATTTCTGTCCGACTCGTAAAAACGTAACTAAATCCCATATAAAGAAATTTTGATGCGTTTTTTAAAAGTTTTTTTGTAACACCAAACTCCCCCCTCTCTACCAAAAAAAAAAATCCCGCATATGGTCCTGTAATCAACTATAATTATTTAGCTTTGAGAGCTCCTTCCTCCTCAACCAATTTTTCGGTCTAGTGCACATCAGCACTGAAGACTTCAGTTATCGATAAAAGTTTGTGAAAGTAATAATTTTTTATTTCAAAAATAAGAATGTGCTCTTTTGTAGTGCCTTTAATGAACGAACTGTGACTAGACGTAATCCGTCCAATGCGTGAACTACTTAAGGTTAAGTGCTAATAAACCGTAAAGTGTTTTTACTATTAAGTGTTAGTTGTAGCTATATCTAGGTAAAACCGTGAAGTTTTTTTGCTTATTTTACATTATTGTTTTGTATAAGGTGATTCTCCATGGTTTTCCAGTGATCTTTGTCTTGAAGTCCAGGGTAAATCTATAGTTGTACAAGATTTGTATAGGAGAAACATTCAGTTAGAAAGAAAAAGAAAACTAATTGCGCAGAAATTATGGGACTTGATTTTCTGACACCAAAGGGTTTTGGTACTTTATCGACCACCAAAAATACCTCTGGCGCCAGAAAAGATGAAATCATAGCTCCAGAGCCCGCTAATGGGGAAAAAATGACAAAATTAAAAAAAAGCCTTCTTGCATAGATTTGCTAGATGATACAGCCAAACTTGCCAGAATTCATTACACCTTATTTTGCCTTTTCTGACACCAAAGGGCTTTGATGATTGTTCTAACTAATTTCAATAACTAGGTTAACATAAGTCGCTGAAATTTTTTAGTGCAGGACAAGGTCGAGTCCCAGCTCTCTTAGTGAAAAAAGCTTAAAATCATGTGGAAGTTTATGTTCTTGCTTTAAGCTTGACGTTTGATTTCGGTGTCTGGTGTCCCTGAAGGACAGGATACATTTTCTATATGACACCAGGGACTCCAGTGTCTTGGGGGATCACGGAGACAAACATTTGGACTGTTAATTGGACTAAGGCAGTTGATTGGTCACCGCGACTGTCAAAAGATACGGGAAATCAGAACAGAGATTTTCGGTTTTATATTGTAGCTACCATATGTTATTCAGTGAATCTCCAATTTTTCAGTTTCAGTTTTTTTTTGCAGATATATCTCAGGTTACCTTGCCTTCTATGATTTTTCTCTTTTTTTTTCGATAATCGTCCGAGTGTTTTCAAAGCAGGCTATCCATTCGACATTTTTTAATGGTCTTGTTTTGCCGTCCATTTGCCTGACATTTTGTCTGTAATCTCTGGAAATCAAAGTGTTTTCTAAAAACTTTTAAAAAACGTATTATTTGGTGAGGGGGGGGGACTGGGTGAATTAAAAAAAATGCAATCTTGTGAAAAAATTCAGCGTAGGCTATTAAGCTAGTCTATCTTTTGAAAATATTTTTAGGAAATCAATTAAAAAAATTGTAACTGTAAGAAATATTTTCAGTAATGGATTTTACCAATGTTTTTAGCATAGAAACTGCTTTGCTGCATGATCAGTTTTTAAATATTGTGCTTTAAATTCTCCAGCGTTGACTTGATTCGTTAGCACAATTTGCTAACAGTGGTATTTAACAATCTCTTATTAGCTCGCAGAAACGCTATTTTTAGAAAGACCGTTAGGCAGCAGTTTTTCTTACGACAACAGAAAATGGCTTAAATCTGACTCTTGTTTATATGTAACAGTCCCTCAATTAAAACCTAATTTAAGTAGAAATGAAGTCGTAACAGGGAGATAGAGGGTTAAAACATAGTCAGAATATAATTTGCGAATTTTTTAATGTATTATAGAACCTCCAGATGTATACAGCCCAAGTATTGTTAGTTTCAAAGGATTAATTACGCCATAACTGTCTTGACAATAGTCAACTGATGTTCAGCTATTGCAAAGAAGTCCGTCCGTTGCATACGAGCGTATTTTAAATGTACCGATTTATGATTTAATATTAAAAGCTTAAGGATTTCGATTTTAAGTATTTAAAGTAATGCACTTCTCGTAGAACGATCCCGGTTTAATAGAATATATACTTTAGTTAATATAGATACTCATTTGTGGTAGATAGCTTGCAGCCGCTAAATGAAAAAGATTTATTATTTATTTATTTTCAATTTAGTGACTTTAAATTACATTTGTTAAAAACAATTTAGTGCTATTCCTTAAAGTCTTCGTAATTTGACATTAGGGGGAGGGGCTAGTTCACAAAACAGACCATAATTCCGCAGAGACAGCAGCGCTTGGTGAGGAAGTTCCTATCAACTGTCCAAAATTTAAAAATAATAAAGCTAATTTCTAATTAGAAATTATAATTTAATTATAATTATAAATAATTATAATCGTAAATAAAAGATTCAATATTATCGAATCTTTATCAGACTTGGTTTCTTTTTCTGAGAATGAGAGCTAAGAGGATACTTTGAATTTTGTAATTCGAATTTAATAAACATCCTCACTCGTATATATTTCCCTTCTAAGCATCAACCGAGTCTCAAACCATAAATGTTTTAAATGCGTATCAAAATCAGAACTATGGAATATATGTCTTTTGATATTGCATAGCTGTTACGAGTTCATGCTTCAGATCATCATGAATGGAACATTTAATGGGTATAAAGCCTTTACGTTGAGGTTCGTTGAAATTGAAATAACGTTCGAGCAAAATTCATTCATTTATTCAAATTCAACACATGGAATAAAGTATGCTAAGCCAGCCGTAGGGTATTTGCCCTCCCCCCACGAAATGTTTGTCCAACTTGTAAAAACGTAACGACAATGCATATAAAATAATGATAAAATAGATAATAAAAAAACGACAATGCTCTAAAAATAATTGTAACCCATCTCTGAAAAAATACCCTTCTCCCCCAGTACAAAAATCCTGGATACAACCCTGCATAAGAATCTATTGTTTTCTGAGCTCTCGTCGATTTTTCCTTTAAAGATTTTATCGAGATAAGTGTATTCGGAAACCTGCTGCTGATTATGCGAAAGTCTGTGATAAAATCTTAGTGATAAAATCTGTCTTAGTGATAAACATCTGTCTAAAAATCAGTAAGCGATACATTCCATTTTCCGCGATCTTTAAAAGAACAAACTATAAACAATTGTCCATTGATGCAGATTAAATAAAAATTATTATTATTTAGATTAAAAATATTTTTAGTACCTTACGAATATGACGGACATGCAGAATGTATGAAATGTACAGAAATTGATTCGCAAACGTGATCAACTTTCGTTTAATTGAAGTATATATTTCTTGGCGTCTCTCTTTACTTTGAAGCAATGGTGCTCTATTTAAGTTTTAAGAAGAAATTCGCCAATTTTACTGTTATTTATGTCTTTTTATTATCAGTTTCAAATCTCCCTTGTTATAATTTATGTAGGTTTGTCTTCTAATAGACCACTTATGACAAATAAGATATTAAGTACAGATAGTAGATATGACGAACAGAAATAGCTAATATGACGTTTTATAATAAGTTTTGGTTGTGTTCCAGAAGCCAATTATCATTAATGGTAATTAATCATTCGTTATTACCTTCGTCCTAAAACGACTGGAACCATCAAATTCAACCCATTATATGCTCATAATAAGCAATAGTGGCTCTTTACCTCTTTCTGTGATTATAATACTAAGAATTAACAAGATAGATTTTAATCGGTCATTAGAATGGAAATAATGACAAATATTGTTAATTATAAATATCTTCAGGAGCGTACCCTAAGACATGTGGATAAGACAATCTCAGTCTGTAAAACCCTGTTGTATTCGCACTATAATGATTGGATATTTGAAATGCAAATGGCACCCTTGCAAAAGAATATAATGTTCAGCCACAAAGAAATAAATATTACTTGTAGAAATCTAGCGATCTGAAAACCCTGTCTATTGGCTTAACATTTCATACAAAAGAACCAATCATGTCATGCGTTGTTTCAAATGAATCAGTATTTGACATGTAATCAAGGTTCGAAAATAGCGTATACCACAGTAATTTGTATATTATTTTTATTAAAACTAAGTTCATATTTATTAGGAAAATACGTAATAATATCAGTGAAATCAAAGCACACTTGTTAACACGGACCTCCTGCGTAGTGCTTACAGTTTAATTGTGGTTTTCAGTCTGTTCGATAATAAACTGGTACTTGGGTTGGTCTGTAGACAATAGAATTCATTGACAAATGAGGATCGTCCGGATTCATATGATATCAGGATGTAAAATTGTCAGATTTTCTACTTGAAAAAAGGGATGCATTAATATTTTTCCAGGCCTTAAATCCGATTTTGCTCATAGGCTCCGAGATTGCTTTTCCAGTGCATCTAAACTTGCCATTGTGGAATTCTATATGGCAAATTTCAGTCTTAAAATTGTATTTTCAAAATTTTATTTGGAACATCTTTTTTTATCTGCCTATATCATTGTTGCTGACATAGCTTGAGAAGTCAAGCATATTATATGTGAGTTATACTTTGGCGTTATAGCCGATATTTTACCACAAGTCTAGTTCAAATTGAGTTTATTATAAGATAGACGTTGTTGTATATTAAGTGGTCACAAACATTGCGCTGTTTGTTTAAAATTAAATATGTTTTAACTGGGGGACTGATATATTTAGGGTTTATCTTTCTTCGAAACTAATTACATTACATAATCTGATCATTCCATAAACCTTAGACTTTGTATCTCCCTCTATCGAGATGGAAAAAAAATTCGAAGCTTAGGCCTAGGATGAAAACTGTGAATATGATTATACGTTTTATTTTGTCTTTTTTTTAAAGCGACTTTAAAGTATTTGAACTTTTTATTTATGACAATCTTATTGTGTGATTTTACTGCTCTGCTCAATTTTTTGTTTTCTTCTTTTTTGCGTGATTTAAATATATGTCGAACACTTGTTATATTGGTGAAATGTTAAATATAGCTGTATTTTAACGTTGATTACATTTTTGTTTAAATATTTCTACTATAGTTTTTGAACAGGTTTGCATAAAATGTTGTATACTGTCATTTCCACTGTAGCCCGTAGAGCCATTTGTAAAGGAGCATAATATTTTGAAAAGTGAATGCTGTGACGAAGGCCGAGTCACAACGTAGGCAATAATGCTCCGAGACCATGCATCCTAAATGCTGTGACGAAGATAGGTGGAAGCATGGCGGACAGGGATATTCTATCCCTGTATCAAAATATCAGGCATCAAGCGTGTCAGTGAAGCGTCATTGTATCAGCGCTGTGTCATTGTGACGTCAGCCTAGTCAAACCATTTTTGACTAATTGTATTTGAGCAAAAAAAAGTTACAAAGGAATTATAAAATGAAACTTTTGTGCATAACTTTTATGCACAACTATAGTTTTTACGCCCAACAGATCTGCACAGAATATGGCTCAATGTTAATCAAACTGTAGTCTATAGAACCTTTTGTGAAGGGACATAATATTAAAAAAGAAGCTTTTGTGCATAACTATAGATTTTGTGACTAACATTTCTGCAAATAATATGGCTCAATGTTATTCTTGTAGAGATTTTCGTGAAGGGATATAATATTTCAAATTTAAATGAAGCTTTTGCGTATAACTTTCGTGCACAGCTATAGCTTTTGCGCCTAATAGGCCTGCATATAACGTGGTTCAATGTCGTTTTGACTCTAGCCTGTAGAACCTTTTGTGAAGGGGCATAGGTTTGCACAAAATATGGCTCAATGTAATTCAAACTGTATCCTATAGAACCTTTTGTGAAGGGACATAATATTTCAAAAAATAATAAAAAAAGCTTTTGTGAATAACTTCTATACACAACTATAGGTTTTACGCCTAACAGGTCTGCACAAAATAAGTCTCAATGGTATTCAAACTGTAGCTCATAGAACCTTCTTTGAATGGGCATAATATTCAAAAAAATGAAAAAGGTTTACGCAGAACTTTCATGCCCAACTATAGTATTTTTGCGACTAATATTTCTGCATAAAATATAGCTCAATATTATTGCTGTAGAGCTTTTTCAAAGGGCTATAATATTTCAAATTCAAAATGAAGCTTTTGTTAATAACTTTTGTGCACTACCGTAGCTCTTACCCCTAACAGTTGTGTACAAAATATGGCTCAATGTCAATCAAACTGTAGCTCATAGAACCTTCTTTGATTTTGCATAATATTTAAAAAATCAAAAAAAGCTTTTACGCATAACTTTTGTGCACATCTATAGTATGTTTACGACTAACATTTCTGCGTAAAATATGGCTCACAGATTTCATCGAAGAGATACTAATAGATCTACCATCCCCTTAAAAATAGACAACTAAAAGAAACAGTGAACTAGTAAGAGGGTAGCTTTCGCCCCATCAGAATTTTCACTGAGAGTTTTTCCATATATGTATCAGGATCATTCCTGAGATGATCAGGAGACTGATCATCTCGGCATGTGGCAGGTTATATATATATATATATATATATATATATATATATATATATATATATATATATGTATAAATAAATAAATATGCGATTTTGTTTGCGATTCGTTGTTATACTCGTTGTTGTAAGTATTCTAAGCATAATTTTAGGTTCAAGTTATTTTCTTTGCAACTCGTTGTCACTCCTGCTATTGCTTTTCTTTTATTGGTTTATTTCTTTATTTTAGATTACTAAAATTTCGAAAAAAATTGCTCAAAATACTTTTTAATTATAATTCTTATTGTTACTAAGAGTTAATCTATGCCAAAACCGGATCCGAAACATTGGTTAATCAAATTATCCCCCAACACTAATCACTACTGATCTAGGAATTAGAATACCCTAACAAAAATACCATATATTTACCTGAGGTCCTCTCTCTCTATTCCCATAATTGTAAATAGAATTCGTTAGATTCATTAATATTTTTACCATTCGGTTCTCAAGGAGTTTTATACTAATACTATATTATCAATTGCTTAAAAAATATTCTTTTAGCAAGCTAATTAATAAAGGGAACAGGAGTGTCACAAAACCTTAGGGCTTAACAAAACACATTCAAGATTGTTTCAATGCAAGCGAATCAGCATTACCACATGGCATGTTTTTAGTGCTCCTATGGGTGGCAAAATAGTGGTACTTTCGCATAAAAATTGCTACTTTCCAAAAATTTGCCACTCACAACGTTTCGCGTCACTCACGATGGTACCAACATGCTTTTCAAATTGAATATATTGTCCAATCCGTAATGGAAAGTGTGGGATTTCCTCCGCACTGATTTTCGTATCTTAAATTTACCAACGCGTGAAAATGTACTGAAAACTGTGAAAATGTAGTTTTTATTTTTCTTAGGCAGTAATGATACATGGCTTTGTGCAGCACTTCCGCCTCTTGACAACTTTCCAGATTCCCCTTTAAAACTCGATAAAATGCAAATGGCGCTTACCATATAAAATGGAAATTCGCCCCACATAGCATTTTAATCTTGCGCCAAAAAGAGACGAAAATAGAAAAAGCCGTCCAAGCTTGACTTTTTTTTTTTAGAAAAAGGAAAAAAGGGACATCACTGCTCATCTGCATCGAGAGTCTTTCTTTGAGTTGTTCCATAAAATAAACTGTCCGGATTATTACAGTATGTTCAGATACTTGTAAGTTTTCTTTTCTCTGAAATTACTGAACAGAATGTCGCAAACGTTAGTTGCAACTATTGACGAACCTATGATAACTACAACTAATAGTTGATCAGATACTTTTTCAAATAGTTCATTTGACAAAACTGCAGGATGTCCTTCTGCTGAGATACATGGGCCACAAAACTTAAAGAAACTTAAAGAAATACTAGCTACAAATTAAAGAAATACCTCTCAGTAGGAATCCTGAGGGGCCAAAGCTACCCTTTTTATAGTTTGTTTATGGTAACATTGCAATTCGTGGTGGTAACACTGAGTATTTGTTTGTTACTTAATTTAAGGGTTCAGTGAAGAGATTAAGCCCTTCAAGAATTGAAAATGCATTCAAAACATATCTGAACGTTTGTTTAACTCAGTTAATATTTCTTTTCCCTGAAAAGCGTGGAGCTACTTCTGATTGGTTGAGGGTAGGACCAGGTTTGCATAGTACAGAAGCAAACTCCACCTTTAAGGGTCTGTTTTTTATGACTCCTTCATAAGTCTATTACTGGAATATTTTCGTTTGATTGGGATTGGTCACGACAGTTGGAGAAGGGGAAACAACAACCTGCATCGAATTTTCACCAGTCGGTAAACTTCTGTCTTGTTTGTTTAAATCACTTTTTGCAGACTTGACCAAGTCGAACAACAGTCGTCCGTTTGCGCCTGCAAGAAGTGAATTCAAAAGGGCAACAGTTGACTCACCACTCTTACTGCATCTTGTTGAGAAAAAATATTCTACCGGAAATGGATTGTGAGCAACATCCCGCCTAGTAATTCTTGTCTGTACATGACTGCTTTTTCTTGCCACCTCTTTACGGGATACTGTCCTGGCACCAAAGAAGCACTCAAGATCTTCGAATGCATCGATCCTTCTGTTGTTTTGTGCAGCTCTGTAAATTATATAGTAAACTACAATCTGAGTAGCCTTTTGATAATTGCTATTGGCACTTTTTGGTGCTTGACAAATAATTGCCGTCAAGACAAAACTTGTCTTCACATTGCGATTCTCGACACCAACTGCGGACGTATAAACCAAGTCGCTACTCCGTCATTTTTATTTTTTCTGCACATCATTTGTTTCGCGTGCATCATTGCAGCAACATGTTCCGTCTTTAGCCTATTCTGAAGCTTTGTCTTTATGTTTGACAAAGCTGAAAACTACCGTTATGAATCAACAGACGAATGGGGGAGACTCCGCAGCTGCAAGATAAATTTGCTTAGATCATCAGTCATCGGTTCCTCCCAACCATCTTTCACCAACTGATGATTTTTCCAGAACGTATCAGGTTTAAAAATTTCACTAAGTCTATTTTTCGAAAAGTCTGTCCTAGACTCCACTACTGTACATCAAGGATGTCTCTTTATCCCTCTATTTCCCGGTCAGCATTCCCCAATCAATGTAGAAACCAAACCATGAGTGGTACTAGTTTTCTGACTGAACTACTCAAAGCAGTGGCGGGATCGATGCACTCGAGGTTCTACATAATATTACCTGCAGTTTTTTTTTGGAATTCTGTAAGCTTAAGCAGAAAACGACTGTAACAAATGACACCCAGTACTTGGCCCATGGTTCAATTCACTCAGAGGAAGAATTACAGTCTGGAATGTCTGATCCTCCAGGGAGAGTTTCAAAATTTCCTCATGTGCAGCCTTTATATCACAATGGGCTTCACAAAGCACTTCAAAATCGAGGTAAATGTAGTTCTGATGCTATTAAGAATATTGTGAACGCGAACTGCTCTCTTCTGAAAATCCAGATTGAGCACATTGAATGTCTTTGAAAAATAGAAAATATAGATATGCTTTGTAGAAGCGATCGTTCATGAAACCGTAATTCAGCTTTGACTTCTACCGACTAGCCCTATCAGTGTCGGTGTTGTTAGATTGATCACTCGGGAACAGAACCAAGGCACTACTCTGTTCGAAAATTCTGTGAACTGCTGATGTTTGGCAATATTTGTAAATTCTCAAAACTGTTCATACTCCTTCAGTGGTGCTGGACTAAAACCAATATAGTTGACTAGGTCTCTAATAAAATTTTCCTCGCTTTCAGGTAAGAGTTTTGAAGCGCGAGAAGAGCACAGTGCCAATGAGTGACTAGAACAGCCTAAGGTAAATAGGTAAGGCGCCTCTTCTTTTTGTATATAATAATTGTTTCCAATACGAATTTTCGGCAATAAGTTAAAAACTTATTGTTCATTGCCAATAATTTCTTTTTCTTCTTAAAATTGCATGCCTTACAGGAGCCATGTAACAGGTAGCGCTGCAAGCTTGAAAAAAACTGTATAGAAAACTCTCCAGGCAGTATTTTCTAGCCTTTCAAGTCATTTTTACGGGTTAAGCACCCCTTAGAGCTACCTATTCCTGGGTATAATCGCAATCAGCAGGTTTAATATGACTGGAAACTGTTTTCAGATTGCATAAAACAGACGTTTCCTGACGACAGGGGACCTGAAAATAAGCGTATTTCTGTCAATTGGTACCTGGACTATAGGGTATCTTGATTCCCTATTTTTTTTTAAAAAAATTCATGCACATCACAATAACATGCCTAGTGTATGTTTTATATACATTGGAAGAAAATAGCCATTAGAAAAATCAGTCAAAATTTTTCTGGAGGACTCAATAGTTTGCGGTTTCTGTCAACCCAGTAAAAACACAAAACACTTCATGGGTCAGTTTTTCCTCCCCCATGAGGACTTACCACACCAATGGGTGATGTATATCCTTTTTTGTTCAGTTTTTCTCCAATTTTGAGCAAAAACTGACCACTTATACTTGTGCTTTGAAAACACATATCATTGTATTCAAAAATGTCATTAAAAATAAATTGCTAACTGAATAATTGATTCCTCAGTAAAAACAAAATTTGTTGGTTGTATCACCACTTCAGGTTTTCAAAGCTTCACACGATATACTGATGTTGATAAAGAGATGAAATGTTCAAATTTGGTTCAACAGAATGAAACTTGGCATAAAAATCATTAAATATTTTTCTCATATTTCTGGCAAATTTACTAAAATTTACTAAATTTAAAAATATGCTAAATTCGACCTCGATTCACTAAATTTACTAATTTGGGCCCATTTTTACCACATTTAGTAAATTTTTATTAAGTGTGGCAATGCAGGCAGCGTTGCCATTTGGCAGGTTTATTTGGTACCACTTTAGGTGGGAAAATAGTATCACTTTCCTATAAAGAGTGTCATATTCCAAAAATATGCCACTGGGAACGCTTTGTGTCACTCGCGCTGGTACCAACATGCTTTTCAAATTGATAATGCATTCACAAATTGCGAAAATCCGTCCAGATTTAGCAATCCGTGCGAATATTCTGCCCGTTTTCTTGCTTGAAAAACTCTCTTACTTTCCGCAACGATTGGTTAAATCAGGACAGATTCTTGGCAAGGTTTTTAAATATATCAAACCATGACTACATATCGTGAAAAACTTCATGATCTTATGACATTGGTTCAAGGCTACCCCAGCTTGCATACTACTACTCTTCCAGGCTATAAGAAAACCCTGAAAAATGGTGTCATTTGGCTCTCTATTGCTCAACAGCCTTCAAGGAAGGGGGAGAGTAAGAACATTATATCTCTTTTGATGTTTTGATGATAGCCACAGGCAGTGCTGCTAATTCCAATCAATTTTAGCCAATTAGCCAATATTCTTCTCTTAGAACTTGTCCTCATCTTGAAAACTTAGGTCACGCTGAGTCATTTATTTGAAAGCTTTGCATTAAAACGTAGTGTTTTCTGGCCCATCGTTCGAAAAGATACGTACCGATTCCTGCATGAATTTCCACAATCTGTAAATGAACCATGAAAATATGGACCAATCCGCTTGGGATGACCTCCACGTGGTTTTCCGCATCTTTAAATTTTCCAACATGAAAGGAAGGCTCCAATCCCATTCATCAACTGTAAAGAATACTGTAATAAAATTGTAAGCAATAAAAAGTAGTATTGATCTTACTTAGATGGTGTTGATTCTCCGCTTTGCGCAGCACTTCTACTCTTGTCAACCTCCCCCCTTTTATAACCAACTAAAACGCAAATGGCACTTAGTTTATAAAATGGGAATTCTTCCCACAGAGTACTCTTTTCTAGTTTTCTTCTGAGTAGTCTTTGCTCATAGAGCGAAAAAAGGAACGACAAAAGAAAAGAGAAACCCCCATCCAAACATTTTTTCTTTTGAGAAAACGGAAGAAAGGAGCAGCAATGCTCGTCTACATTGAGAGTTTTTCATCCAGTTTTTCATCGCTGTTTACGCTAAAGTTTTTAATTGTTTTAAAAAGTAGAATTGTGGCAAAGAGCCAAACTTTATTGTAAAGAGCGAGGGATTACGGAGGGGACAATCCATTTCATATACGGAGTAATTTCTGTTCGTTTTAAGTTTTAATGTCGCTCCTTACTTTCAGTTAAAAAAACTAGTTTTTTTATTTAATTTCTGAACGTTTTTGAATTAATGCATGATTTTATTTTGCATATTCAAAATGCATCTTTGAATATGAAAAATGAAATTTGCATATTAATTCTTTTTTTGGCTAAATGGCTTTCTCTTAGTTTTGATCAGACGATTTTGAGACATAAGGGGTGGGGGAGGAGGCCTAGTTGCCCTCAAATTTTTCGGTTACTTAAAAAGGCAACTAGAACTTTTAATTTTTAGCGAACGTTTTTATTAGTAAAAAATATACGTAACTTAAGAATTAACTTGCGTAACAAACTTTTATATTCTTATTTTTTATTATGTATATGAGGGGGTTTGTCCCCTCGTTAATACCTCGCTCTTTACACTAAATCGTAAGTTTTGTCCCAATTCCTTAAGAATGACCCCTGAATCAGAAAGGCCGTAGAATAAATAGTTGAAATTACTAAAAATACTTTAGCATAAAGAGCGAGGTATTTATCTCCTCCTAAATACCTCGCTCTTTATGCTAAAGTATTTTTAGAACCCCTCATATGCGTAATAATCTCTGTTCGTTTTAAATTTTAATGCTACTCCTTACTTTCAATTAAAAAACTTTTTCATGTTTATTTTTTAATTGTTTTTTTTTATAGTAATGCTAGAAAACCCCACGCTCTTTTCATTGAATTTCTCGTCCCCCATGACGTATTCCTCCAAGGAAAGATCCTCCCACATAGCCCCCAAAAAGTTAACCCCACCTCCAAACCAAAAAAAAAATCCCCCTGAAAACGTCTGTACACTTCCCAATAACCATTACTATATGTAAGCACAGGTCAAAGTTTTTAGCTTGTATCCCCACCCACAGGGACTGTGGGGGAGTAAGTCGTCCTCAAAGACATAGTTATAAGGTTGTTCAACTATGCTGAATAAAATGGCTATCTCAGAATTTTGATCCGATGACTTTGGGAAAATATTTAGCGTGGGAGGGGGCCTAGGTGCCCTCCAATTTTTTGGTCACTTAAAAAGGGCTCTAGAACTTTTTATTTCCGTTAGAGTGAGCCCCCTTGCAACATTCTAGGACCACTGGGTCTATACGATCACCCCTGGGAAAAAAAAAAACAAACAAACAAATAAACACGCATCCGTGATCTGCCTTCTGGCAAAAAATACAAAATTCCACATTTTTGTAGATAGGAGCTTGAAACTTCTACAGTATGGTTCTCTGATACGCTGAATCTGATGGTGTGATTTTCGTTAAGATTCTATGACTTTTAGGGGGTGTTCTCTATTTTCTAGAATAAGGTAAATTTTCTCAGGCTCGTAACTTTTGATGGGTAAGACTAAACTTGATTAAACTTATATATTTAAAATCAGCATTAAAATGCGATTCTTTTGATGTAGCTATTGCTAACAACATTCCGTTTTTTAGAGTTTTGGTTACTATTGAGCCGGGTCACTCCTTACTACAGTTCGTTACCACGAACGGGTTTGATACAACTAAAAGCCGAACAGACACTAATCATTTGGGAACTCGATTCGGAACTTGCATTTCTGAAGCTGAAAACAGAAGGAAGAAAAATTGAGAGGAAAAAGGGTATCGATCCTTTTCTACATTGACACTTTTCCTTTCCATTTTCTTTTTGAAAAACTTTCTTCTTTGTGAAACAGTGCTAGTTTGAAAAAAAATGAAAATTTTGTTAAGAAGTGTCACAATAGTATCACCTTTCTTGAAAAGTGCCTCTTTAAAAATATTCCAAAAGTGGCACGAAGGTGTAACCCGTGGCAACGCTGAACACGGCTTTAACTGACGGAAATTTTATAGTTGGTCTTATTAGATTTTTAGGAAACTAATTAGTCAAATAGAATAATATTTTGGTAAAGAGTTTTCAGTTCAGAATTTCGATTTATGAGTTATAATTAATTGCAATAAATTGTAAATATTTTTCCCTGTAACACATACTAAAAAAAAAAAAATAATAACTCCAAACTTGGCTTCAAAATCCAAAAAGTAGCTCATATTTTGCCATTGACGTGTCTTTCTATCTTTTCATCTTAAAACATTCTAGGTAAAAGTTTTCATACAATTTTTAGTTCCTGTCTGTTGGAGCTATTTTAACTACTTATTTGGTATTGCTGTTGAAGGAAAAAGGTTTATCCGATTGAGGATCCAAAAATAAAATAATCATTGATTCATTGATACCATTAAATACAAAATAGTTATTCAAATAGAAGTAAACCTCAACACTATTACTTTAAATCCAAGAGATCTACTAGAAAAACCTAACAGATCTACCATCCCCCCAAAAATGACAACTAAAATCAAAAATGAGCCAGCAATATGGTAGCTTTCGCACCCTTAGAGTTTTTACCATATATGTATAGTAGTATATGTATAGTATATGGTATGCGGCAGGGTTATATATATATATATATATATATATATATATATATATATATATATATATATATATATATATATATATATATATATATATATATATATATATATATATATATGTGATTTTCAAATTACCCTTTAGCTTACTAATCGTATTATTCTTTAGTTTTTAGTCTTGAGATAGCAAATCAGCAATTTCAATAAAATTAAGAAATTATTGCGCAAATTCAATCATTCCTGTTTATCATTCAGAGAATTATAACTTCTATAAGATTTGTATTATCCTGGGAGATAATTGAAATTTAAAACGTTAGTTTTACATGCAGTAAGTAAAACAGTTCAAAATAGGGATGATTCCTTTTTATTGACAGTGAAATATAAAATTATTACATGCAGTTTTTTGGAGCTGCACTAGAATAATCTGTTTCTTCCCTCCGTTGTAATTTTGATTACTATGTGAGTGCTTCCAATTTGATCGATCATTGTTCGCTGCTGCAATTTTGTTTTACCCGAGATTTTGCTTTGGCTCATTTTCGCTTGCAATCCGGTATTATTAGAGATGTAGCCTCTCTTCTAACCATAGAATTCGTTAAGCATCATTTTGTTCCTGATTCGTTGTGACACTCGTTGTCATAAGTCTTCTAAGTGCAATTTTTGTTGTGAATTATTTTGTTTGCAAGTTGCTGTGATTCTCGCTGTTGTGTTCTAACACAACAGCAGATGTCTTTGTGCATCGTTTTGTTTGCGCTTAATTGTGATTCTCGCTTGTATTCGAGCCGCAGATTTCTTCCTTGCGATCTCATTTGTGATTAGTTGCAGTCCTTGTCGTGACTCATTCTCTGGCAACAGTTTTTTAAATTTTAATTTATTATTACTTCAGGCATTTTTTCAATGTTATTTGCTTTCGATGTTGGACTTCATTAGTTATTGTATATAATTTTGCGTCCACCATAGATACCAAACACGATACGCTCATCCCTGGCAAAAATGATGAAAGTTGATCATTAAATGCATATAAATGTTACTACATTGGTACGAAATATTATTATCTTAAATTAAGACTCTAAATGAATTTTCCCTAATTTGTAACCTATCTAATTTTTTCTTTCAAACAGTTCGTGGTAACGAACTGTAGTAAGGAGCGACCCGGCTCAATAGTAACCAAAACTCTAAAAAATGGAATTTTGATACCAATAGCTACATCATAAGAATCGCATTTTAATGCTGGTTTTAAATATATAAGTTTCATCAAGTTTAGTCTTACCCATCAAAAGTTACGAGCCTGAGAAAATTTGTGTTATTTTGGAAAATAGGGGGAAACACCCCCTAAAAGTCATAGAATCTTAACAAAAATCACACCATCTGATTCAGCGTATCAGAGAACCCTACTGTAGAAGTTTCAAGCTCCTATCTACAAAAATGTGGAATTTTGCATTTTTTGCCAGAAGGCAGATCACGGATGCGTGTTTATTTGTTTTTTTTTGTTTTTTTGATTTTTTTGTTTTTTTCCCCAGGGGTGATCGTATCGACCCAGTTGTCCTAGAATATTGCACGAGGGCTCATTCTAACGGAAATGAAAAGTTCTAGTGCCCTTTTTAAGTGACCAAAAAAATTGGAGGGCACCTAGGCCCCCTCCCACGCTAATTATTTTCCCAAAGTCAACGGATCAAAATTCTGAGATAGCCATTTTATTCAACGTAGTCGAAAAACCTTATAACCATGTCTTTGGGGACGACTTACTCCCCCACAGTCCCCGTGGGAGGGCAACAAGTTACAAACTTTGACCTGTGCTTACATATAGTAATGGTTATTGGGAAGTATACAGGCGTTTTCAGGAGGATTTTTTTGGTTGGGAGGAAGGGTTAAGAAGAGGGAGATATGCTGGGGGAACTTTCCATCGAGAATTTGTCATGGGAGAAGAAAATTTCTGTGAAGGGAGAGTAGGATTTACTAGCATTATTTAAAAAAAACAATTAAAAAATAAATGTGAAAAAGCTTTTTCAGCTGGAAGTAAGGAACAGCAATAAAACTTAAAACAAACAGAAATTATTACCCATATGAGGGGCTCACCTCCTTCTAATACCTCGCTCTTTACGCTAAAGTATTTTAGTAATTTCAACTATCTATTCTACGGCTTTTGTGATTCAGGGGTCATTCTTAATGAACTGGGATAAAATTTAAGCTTTAGTGTAAAGAGCGAGGTACTGACGATGGGGCGAATCCCCTCATATATGTAATAAAAACATGAGAATACAAAAGTTCTTTACGTAAGCTAATTTATAAGTTACGTAAATCTTTTACCAATAAAAAGATTCGTAAAAAATTAAAAGTTCTAGTTGCCTTTTTAATTAACCAAAAAATCGGAGGGCAACTAGGCTTCGTCCCCCGCTCTTTAGCCATTTAGCCAAAAAAAAAAATAAAATATGCAAATTTCGTTTTGATTATTCCTCTGCGGAGAGCCAAAATCAAAACATGCATTGATTCAAAAACGTTCAGAAATTAAATAAAAAAACAAGCTTTTTTAACTGAAAGTAAGGAGCGACATTAAAACTTAAAACGCACAGAAATTACTTCGTATATGAAAGAGGCTGCTTCCTCATCAACGGCCCGCTCTTTACGCTAAAGTTGTTTACTGTTTTAAAAAGAAGAATTGAGAGAAAGAGTCAAACTTTAGCGTAAAGAACGGGGCGCTGATGAGGAAGCAGCCTCTTTCATATACGAAGTAATTTCTGTGCGTTTTAAGTTTTAATGTCGCTCCTTACTTTCAGTTAAAAAAAAACTTGTTTTTTTATTTAATCAGGAAAAAGAATGCAGGTGTCTATTTCCCCTCTAAGATAGACATGGTTTCCTATAGTAATTTCTTTGTATTATTTCCCTTATATTTTTTTTTTGGTTTTCTTTGATTTTCTGTCACATTTACTTTTCTTCGGTCTAATTAGCATCTTTATTGTAAGTCAGGGACAAGCAGAACATTAAATAGACAGTCTTTATCTCTTTTGCTGCAAATGACTGGTATTATCCAACGCGTTGTTTAAGAATTTGAGTTTTTCTCTTATGTCCTTGGATTTGAAGATGAGATCGATGATATGATTCTTGAGCTGCGAAGCTAAAAATATAATAGGCTTCATAATAGGCTTCTATGGAGGATGTATTTAGTGTGTGATCTTTTTAAAAGTAGGCTGATATAAGCTTTTTAATAGTCTATTCAAAACCTGAAACTCACGATTTCATAGGATTTTCGCTAGATTTCTAAATTTCAGCACTAGATTTCTGCAGGTGCTGTCACGGACCCACAGTGATTAATTAAATTTAGAAGTGGTTTTTGTCTGTAAAAATTTAAATGTTAACTTTCTCTTGACTACCAAAGCCGACTAAACTTTCAAAATAAACCTATGGTTTCTTAAGCCACCTAGTGCCAATAAATTTTTGCGGATTTTTCAAACCTTTTTTTAAGATTTTTTAAAATAAAAATTTAATCCCTAAATTGTTTAATTTTTAAGACACATTGTTACTAAATTACCGATTTAAATAGTCTAATTTTAATTTGAATGTCATTATTTTCACTGTTTTATTTCACATCCATATTCATCCATTTGGACATGCACCTCCAGACGTAAGTAACATCCAATTTAATCTTAATGTTAGATAACTCCTCTGAGTTACAGCAATTTCAAAGGTACAACAACATATCAGATCTAGTTGTATCGGTGATTAAAAATTTTAGGAAAGCTTTCTCAATCTAATTAATGCTTTGGAAGATTTTCATCAGCAGCTACCCCACACCTTAACTAGCTATAAGACTAAAAAATTCTAGCTAATTTAGAAAGCTAGATTCAACTGTATATTGTAATAATCTTGTAAGTAAGCAATGAATCAACTCAATAATAATTAAAACTCTAAAAAACGGAATTTAGATAGCAATGAATACATCAAGAAGATTGAATGCAAGAAAAAGAATTCTCCAAGAAGAAAAAGAATATCAAATATTTGCAATTCAAAAAAAGTATTCCTTAATGAAAAAAAATATTCGCATGGTCCTGGAAATTATCATTATGGAGTCTGCCAACGCTATAACTTCCTGAAAGATAGATACCCCTTATAACTTTCTGCTTTGAAAAGACTCGAAACTCTATTAGTTCTGTAAAGTAATGAAATCTTTGCTTTCAATATCAGTAAAAGCAAGCCTATATGCCCTAGTATTCTGTGCCGATTCTGCTAATCTTCAGTTTCAATAAAAAGCAAGCCAGTTGGCTGTTTTTATCAGCATGTGAGTACCATCTTAGCTTATCGGCCTTTACGCGACAATGCTGTATTGGTAATGACCAGATTGTTATGCTTATAATATTGCAGCAGTTATCGTTGCTATTTTCCTGTACTACACTAAATTTTTTTCTAAGCTAGAATGTCACTTACACCTATTATTTCTGTCCTGGCAATATAATACAGTAACAAAAATACCACATATTTACCTCGGATCCTTTACATTTGATCCTGTAACTGTAAATAAAATTCATCTGATTCACAACTATTTTTACCAGTCTGTCTCAGAAGATTTATGCTACTTGTGCGATTGGACAATATTAGCTGCCAAATATTAGCTACTTGCGCGATTGGACAAAATTAGCTGCAAAATTCTAACCAATATTCTATATATATAATATTCTAGCCAAAAATTAGCTGACTTTCTTAATCTTATTTTTTTGAACTTTTTCTGAATGCAATAAAGAAAGCCAGTTTATTAACATTATGGGAAAGCCGGTTTATTAACATTATGGACAGTTGCATTTACCTTATTGACACCATAGAAGCTGTCCATTCCACGTTGCTCTACAGTTTTTCATTATGCTTCAAGAATAGATTTTTGAAAATGAGAAGGCTTCTCAGTGCGTGGGCGTCACATAAGGGGGTAGGAAGGGCGCTCCTAATGTTTACAGCCAGTCGGTAAAATAGTCGCACGAATCACCACTATTTATCTGGCACAAATCTTCTTTTTATTAGGTAAATAGGCCGATGGAAATAATTGAGGTTAAACAGATGAAAGACGAATCTATTGCGTTAAAACAAAAAATGAGGGAATATCAATAGTAATATTACTCGAACCGGTCTGTAAAAATAGCCAGGAAGTCAGTAAAATCCATTTTCGCACATCCAAACATTTTGGCTCATACTTGCTGCAGAGAGGCTGAAGGTCGTTCACATCGATGATTAGAAAGAAATAGTCAAAAGTTTTAAATTCTACAATTGGTCGGCTATAAAAACAATACCTTAAAAGTCAGAGAAGAGTCAAAGCTTTGATGATATGATTAGTTGGGTGCAAACACCAATTAGAAGTCGAGAAAAGGCGAAAATTTTTAAGGACTGATAAATGCTGGTAAATTTCATTGGTTAAGCTTTCTTATTTATGGCCGAGGTTCATTGTGGCAGCACTTACGGACGTATCGTACTTCCCTAAAAGCTTCAAAGTTATGAAACAAAGGGAAAAAAATGTAAGAAAGTCAGGGTTTTCAGGTATTAATTGACCAAAGATGGCTCCAAAGGATTAAGAAAAAATGGTTGGTAAAGCTAGAATCGGCTCTTTACTGCACAAGGTATGTTTGGATTTAAATTCGGGGCAGCAGCTAGCTAACTTTGCAACCCGAAATATTTTAAAGCATCTTAAAAAAGGAAAGCTGTAAGCTATTTTCAAATAATGTACTTAGCTTGGTAGTTCCTCCAGGTATTACAAGATACAAGACGGATATTTACTCTGAAAAGGTCACACTAGAAAGCCAGAAGTCAATATTATGTATAAGAGAAAGAAAGGCTGGATCCAAATAGGTGTATTACCCTCCCCTGGAACTGAATATATAAAGCAATAAGAATTGAACTTTATTTTAGTTATAGGATGTGCCTTAAAAAATAAAAAATAAAAGAAATAATACATAGCACCAACTTCGCTGTTTACCTAGGCCTATGATTATTACATGACGTCATCAAAATGTTAAGATGTGATTTTTAATTTAACGTCACTATGGTTGTTTATCTGCATGAAGTCTTTTGTATTTGTAGATGACGACATTATGTAAACATGGCAGTGTAAAAATGATGACATCATTTTGCCCATATATTTCGGATTTTTCACGCTGTAGTCATCATTAACTCAGTGAATCTTATACAGTAACGAAGTATAAAGTGTACAATGAGCATCATATTCAGAGGCCTTGCCATTGTAATCCCAGTTTCCTGTGCCGCAATATCACTCTGGTGGGTCGTAAAGAAATATAGACAACCTGAAACGGAGGAATGCCTAGGACAAGATAAAGAAGAGCGTAACGCTCAGTCAAGTACAAGGAGTGAAACAGCAATTAAGACTGAGACTAGTAAAGAAAAGTTGATTCCAGTAAAAGAGGTTCCTGATGAGAGGGAAGGAGAGTCGATTTCTCATTCTGGCATGAAGAGTACTGTCGAATTAAGTAACGAAGAGTTGAAGAAGAAAGAGGACGGAGAGAAGCCTCAGAAGGCTACTGAGAAGGAAGAAAGACCTATTTCTCAAAGTGGCACTGTAACTCAAGCTTCGAAAAAAGGAGAAAACGACATAAAAAGAAGACCAGATCTTTGCAAAACGATAGAAACTTCTCAAGTCAAAAAAGACGAAGAAGAAATCGAGAAAAATGTTTCAGAAAATTCGAATACTTTTGCTGCTTCTAATCCCAACAAGGAAAAAGACAAACGTGTGTGGACACCTAAAAGGAAATATAAAAGCAAAAAGAAAATGTGTCGATGAAAAAGAAGAAGAAAACAAAAGAAGAAAACAAGTTCAGTCTTGTTGTCGAAAACCATTCAATGTGGAAAACCAAAATTCTACCGTTTTTCACTCTGTATAAATTTTGTGTAAATCTGTTTATACATAAATTCTTTTCAATTATCAGTATGTTTTTTGGACCTATTATAAGAAAATGGAACGTAGCTAGTAGCTATAAAACTAGAAATGTTGAATTGATTGGAACATTTGTTCCTATTAATACCAAGTTTAAGTTTTCCATTAGGTATACAGGCCGTGAAGTCTGGAACAGACTTTCAGCAGAAGTAAAAGTAGACTGTTGAAGAATTCCATGCTTCTTTGCATTATATTTGTTTTAACCAATATTCTAGAGATGGATTGATGTTAATAATAATAATAATAATAATAATAATAATAAAAAATAGATAAGAAATGGTATTTCTGTAGTTAAATAAATATCAGGTCAAGAATATGCGATTTGCTCAGGATGGCTTGCCCCCAACCCCCCACGCACTTCCTGGCTAAAGGGCCAGGAAACGGAGATCAGCACCACCGGTTTGGACCATGAGGGTCTAGTGCCTTCATACCTACTTTTTACTTATTTTTTTTATATGCGAATTGACCTTACGTGAATTGTTCTGCAACCCTTAAAATATAGATAGAAGGAGGGGCCAAAAACACCCATAGTTTGAAAAATTAGCCTTTGTTTTCGATTTATTAATTGAATATGGTGTTTCTGGGCATCTGGATTGAAAAACATAGGAATTAATTAGTGATTTGGAATCAATCTGACTATGGCGGACAGAAGGATATATCTGTTTTTGGGAACATCATATTTAGACAAAAATTCCACGGCATGCCTTTTGGTACTACGTTTTCATCCTACAAAGTATCATAGCTCAGTATCCTATATACTGAGCTGAGGTACTCAACAAAGCAAAAACTGTTATGCAATATCGTGCAATATGACCTAGAATTTCCACATGATCACCACAATATTTTATAACTAGCAGAACGATTAAATTGACCGCAAATAGAATTAGGGCCACCCATATGGTAGGCGAGTATTTTACCACTGAACCATTGATGCCTATCAACAATATCCCGGAAAAAAAGCTGCAACCTAGTAAAGAGGGAACCAGTAAGCCAAATAGTGACTGTGCAGCCAAAACATTTAACTTTGGTCAAAAATTGTCATATTACAATTTAATTTTAAAGAATACACATTTTAAACGTTTTTCTACAATAATATTAATAAAATCTACCATTGTATATTAAAGAATCAGTCTACTGTCATTGGTTCTTTACTTTAATCTTGTCTTATGGTGATTTTGTTTCTTTTTTGTTGATGTTTGCACAAATGTGAACACACTACTCAACAAAAAAATTTTTACAAATTGTTTACAAATGCCACTCAAAAAGCTTAGGGGCGTTAGCCCTACTCCATTTAATTTGAGAAAAATATTTTGGGAATAAATTCATCAAACACTAAAGAATGAAAGTATTTTTCTTATGAAAATGTTAAATATATAATTTCAGCAATATCCGTAATATTCACACTACCCTTGGGCAGCTACCGCGGTCTTAGTTGCAGCGGCTACTGGTGGCCGCTTTACAAAAAATGTGGGCTTTACTGTGCACGCTTCTCCTCCACCCCAATCTATTCAAGGCTTCCCCTTTGCCAATTCCCTTAAAATCTTTCATTATGACCTCTCCTTCCCATTTGAGGAGGACCTGCTTTTTGTTAGACACCAGATGGATGACCAAGAAGAACAATTACCTATAGATAACTATACAGATTACATGTACTGTAGATTCTGTGTAGAAATTACCCGTGTCTATGGATATTGGTAATTTTTACCAGATTCCAACCATTTCTACCAAAATTATTTACAAAGTTTCGATTAACTCGAAACTTTTGTAGATTATTGTTTGGGCTAAATATTCAGGATTTTTGGTAGAAATGGTAGAAAATGAGGGGTATTACTCTTTTGGTATATATACCGATTAACATTCAGGTAATTAACATCAGATGGATGGTCAAGAAGAATGATGTTTGGCAATATGTCATTCTCAGTAGCAAAACTTGTCCTAATTATTTCAACCTTTCTTTCATTACAGCTCTAGAAAGTAAGATAAAAATACATTTTTAGTACAGCTTATTTCTGAGATAAAGATAGGTAAACTTGTATTTAAAACTACTCGTAGACAACACCCATGGAAAATAAAAATCATTCCTCTGCATTTTGAAGCCCCATACTTCAGATAATTACCACTACCATTACATCAGATTCTAGCCATCCAGTTTTGGTTCGCAGGCTTATCTTTCCCTTGTTCCAAAGCCTTTTCAACTCAGAAAAAAACCCATGGCCCTGCTATTCTACTTTTACATCTTCACTACATCCACAAACCGCCGAGGAAAATGTCCATTTGATCGAGAGGTCCATTTGATGTGAAGTCCATTTGATCGATCTTCTCGCATAATATGAATAATCTAAAACCCTCTAAGTCTAGGAGGATTTTATCTCCCCATTTAGTTACTTTCCCATAGCCTTTAGCGTGTTCCTTAGAGGAATGACCATCGAAATAATTTACACAGTCGGGGAAACGACATAACCCTGCACAACTACCTTAATTGCAGCAATTTTGTTCTCGCATACAGGCGCTAATCACTTTAATATACTCATCTCATATACTAGGATAGCTCCTTTGCTGAAGTGCATTGATTGACTGAAGCAAATGCCGGTCCATGATCTTTAAGAGTGATGACGTTCATGATCTTAAAGAGTGATGACGTTCATGATCTTAAAGCAGTGTGATGACGATAGTTATAAGGCATAATGAAGGCTGTCAAATGACATTAATGATATTTTATAAATGAGATAACGATATTCAGGTAAAAATTTGCATTTTTTCCGAAGACGTTAACAGTATAAAGAGATATACTTCTATGTCACCTCATAATTGGCACCTTTCCAAGGACATTCTGAAGAAAAAATCAATGAACTCTCACTTGAACCATATATTCACGATTCCCAGGTCAAAAGGATTATATTCCCCCCCCCCAGGTCAAGAAGGATTATAGATATTAGGAAAAGTCGATAATTAATATCCTAGCATTGATTGGGGTTATCGAGATTGAACTTTCGGGAGTAGGACTGGGAATGAATTGCGAATTAAATCCGTAGATTATCATGAGCTTAAACCTCCAAGGGAAAGTAAAGAGCAATATTCAAACCTATTGAGTGCACAAACAAGGCTTTCGAGAGGTTTCTAAGACTAACTCCCTGAGGAAAATCCGATTTATTTTCGATTCTGAACATTTAAAAATTTCCTTCAAAAATCCCTTCCAAAAAAAAATTGCATTTCAAAATATGATTTTTGAAATTGAAACTTTCTAATAATTGAAAGCTATAAATTTTATGATCTTTTATTTCTTTTTGAGGACAGATTTTTCCAAGACTGATTTTTTTCAAGACTTAATTACAATAATTGTAATTTAATATAAAGCAACTTTTTTTATTTATGGATATACATTTTATTAACATGTACATTTTTTATAGTATATTTACAGCAACACTTTATTCACATTAGATATTAAAATCACTATCACCTGAACAGAGGAACATATTTTCCACTTTAAAATCAATGATTGATAAGGAACCACAACTTAAAAAAACTCAAAGATTCAAAAACTAAATATTAAATATAATTTCACATATGTTTTTCTACCCCAAGCTAAAACACAAAACTAACGAAAAACATCTCTATAACGGAAGAAGGCCATATTAATAAGGATATCGATATTATTAATAAGGCTAAGTTCCTTAATTCCAAACCGTTTATATAAGAAAACTTAAAATAGGTTTTTGGAAATGTAAACCAGTGCGGCTCAGTTTAGGCAACCTTCTAGAGCCACATGCAAGGACGTATCCAGGATTTGTGCTTTGGATGTTAAACAACAAAAAATAAAAAACGTATCAAAAATTTCTTTCTATGCATTTTTACCAGTCAGACAAAAATTCGAGGGGGGAGGGTTGAACCTGGATCCCCCTGGACATGGCCTTGACTCCATGGGTTAAATATTTTGTTTAATGATTTGTCGTGTCTCTTGGTGGCTTTTCTTCACGCTCCTACCAAAGAATAGCACATTTTCTTTTTTAAATACAAAACTAATAATTAATATATAATATATACATAGATGTAATGGATATATATGATATAATCATAAATGAAGGAATAAATGAGGTTCATAAACTAGTGTGACAGAATTCAGCCAATGACAGTAAAATAGTTCTCCGACCCAGGCACAATGAAGCCATCCCAAAGTGTAAAATTTGCACTTGGTATGCTTGAACTTTTTCGTCTTTTGATTCAGCCACGTTGACAGGATTGAAAACATAATGCCGTTACAAACTTATTCATAAAACATTTATCCATTTTCATCCGTTCATTCATTTACCGTAACAAATTAAAAAAAAATCTTTTTAAGCTCAAACTTTTTTTTTACCCTTATGACCAAAGAGTAAGGATAAATTATAAGAATGGGAACTGGCTCTAGCGTCAGCAAAAAGATACTATCAACACCATATAACATTTAGTTAAACTTTTAATTATATCCATTATAATAAAATTTATTTAATTAATATAATTGGTAAAATTAGGGTAGCAGTAAGTATCTGAGCTCAGTTCCCGACAAAAAATAATAATAATAATAAAAAACCCACAAAGATTGAAAAATACCATGTCACTAAACGCTAGACAGCCTAGGTAGTTTTTTTGTTGAAACTAGCACTAATTTTTGCTCTTATAAGCTACCCATACTCTTTGGTTATGACTACAGGTAAGGCCGTCCATAAAAATATCTTAAATATGCAACAAATGATGAAACTCCAGTTAAGGACAACCATTCAAACTAACCGCTAAATTATTACTATTCTTTAAAAGGGAAATTATTACTATTCTTTAATTATAATTACCCTTTAATTATAATTGCAAATTATTACTATTCTTTAAATTATTACAATTTCTGTGAAAGGGAAAGTCGGTTTTATCATA
Source organism: Artemia franciscana (assembly GCF_032884065.1). Classification (NCBI taxonomy): domain Eukaryota; kingdom Metazoa; phylum Arthropoda; class Branchiopoda; order Anostraca; family Artemiidae; genus Artemia; species Artemia franciscana. Next base: position 22,887,077 of record NC_088878.1, read on the forward strand.
AAACTATACAGAAACCAGACAAATCTTAGGCTCTTTCTAGACAAACCTGGCTAATTAATTATTCAAAATAGACCTAAATTTCGATATAATTTGAAACAAAATGATTATTTCATTCTTCCTTTTAGGTTCAAATGTAATATAAAATTAGTAAATTTGTTATTTAGGGCCTTCCAGTTAAAACTTTGACTTTCGTAAATAAAAGAATATTCAAAATGCTAACTTACAACTGCTAGTTCACCCATACAATTACTGAACTAGTACTGAACTAGCTTTCGAAGTGAGAACATCTCAAATTACTGGATTATATTGGTTCAGAGTTCAAAGTAAAAGTATTTGGTTTGAATTGGATATTTATGAACTGTGAGTAAAACCGGTCTACTTTAGTGTGACTAAATTTATATAACTGTATGAACGGATTATGAATGAATGAATGAACTTTATTACCCGTAAAAGTATAAAAAACACAAAGTACGGAGTATTATAAATAAACAATAAACAGCGAAGAAAAAAAACAAACTAACAAAAGACAACATGGACTAATTAATTTAATTTAATTAGTCCTCATAATAACCTGATCATAGAAGAAGCTTCTTCAAACATTGATAACGACAAGGACAAGAATCTCCTTTGGAATATTCTCCGAGGCAATAGACGGACTAACATGCCTGATACTAATTCCACACCATCGCTAAAAGAGTGGGAAAATTATTCTTCTAAATTGTCGACTTCGCACGATTCTAACAGTGTTGTGTTGCAATTAGATGAAAGGTTGAAGAATTTTTCAACTGATTACGGGATTTCTGAGGATATGTTACGTAGAGCAATCAAAACGTTAAAGGCGCAGTCGGCTAAGGATCATGATGGCGTATTTGCTAATCACCTTAAACTTGCTCCTTCTTCTTTTCTTATTACTCTAATGGCATTTTTCAACCTTTTACTTATTGCTGGTTTAGTACCTTCGTCATTCTATATTGGCATAGTTACGCCTATTCCTAAGAGCGAAAAAAAGACTTGTCATCTTTTAGTTCCTGGAGCCCAATTACTAGGGGTTCTATGATTGGGAAAGTGTTTGAGTTGTGTTTAAAGGATCTTCTTGAAATTCTTGACGCTGGTTCTAATCAAGTTGGTTTCTAGAGAAGTTTGGGATGTGACCACGCCCATGCATCTTTCAGCAAAGTTATTGAAGAAGCGAGAATCGCTGGTCAGCCGCTATACGCCCTCTTGATTGATATCAAAGGTGCCTTTGATAACATTTCTCATGCATCTGCACTGCTCGCTTTAATCCATGCTGGATTGCCCCTAGCTGTCATTCGAGTCCTTCGCTCTTGGTATTCTGGATTAAAGATCCCTATCTGTTCGAGTTTGTCTTCATCTCAGTCCAAATTAATTCAAGTGGGTGGAGGAACTAGACAAGGAGGAATTAATTCTCCTTATTTATTCAATTCATGTTTAGCTACTGCCCTTAATTCTCTTTCCTGCTCTTTTGTTTCATTATCTCGAAATCTGTCTTACATTGCATATGCTGATGACATTATCCTTCAAGTCGGTCCAAGTCTAGTCTTGTTTCTAATTTTAATATTTAAATTAATTGTTTAAAAGGTTTGGGCCTTTCTATCAGTTTTGAAAAATGTAAATTTTTGTTGTAAATTGTTTAGAGGATAATGTCAGGGCGACTCTCGATTGCGGCAATGGTGTTATTTTTTAGTCGTCGCCAATAGCCACTTATTTGGGATTACCTTATGCTGCTTCGAAAAGAGATTTTAAACCAGTCCTGGTTCAGCATGTTCAGATGAAACTAAGCAAGGCATTTGGTCTTTTAATTCGTTTTCGGGGTCTTTACCGTCGGGACGTCCTTGGTCGTATGTATAGCGCTGTTGCTCTGCCTCACGTATTGTTCCCGTCCCTCCTCTTCCGTAATTTCAGACCTTCTGATCTTTCGCCCATTAAAGTTTCTTTAGAAAAAATGAAATATTATGAAATAAAATAAGAAATGATATGAAATAATAATAATAATAAATGAAATAATGAAGGACAGAGAATTTAAAACTATTTAATAGAATTTGAAAGAACTATAAGGCATGAAACCATCCAATGATACTAATAACCCGTAGATATTTTCGAAGACTGCACTGCTTTTCCAAAACGTACAATTAACGCTTGAACAAGCGATAAATGCTTTTATTAGACAGTGAAAAACAATGACAAAAATTCTGGATATTTCGATGTCCAGTATTTCTGCCGATGACTGTCACTGTATATGTGATCGAAATATTCAAAAAATTTTGTCACTGTTTTTTCACTGTCTAATAAAAGCATGTATCCCTAAGGACTGTTATTTGAACGTAATAAATAGTATATTATTTAGGGTGATGCATAATATATACTTTTCTAAAGATACCAAACTCAGGACTAAATTTCGGGATATTTAGAAAGACCCAAGAGTAGGAGCCCTGACACAAAAGTAGGCAGTATGTTTTTCTCTGTTTCTTAGATGCTATTGTCAAATTTAAGGTTACTCAATAATTCAGTTGAAGACAGTGGCGTCTCTGATCTCTCTTCTGAAATCTGGTCTCCCTTGTCTCCCGCAAAATCCTCAAGTCAAATTTTAACATATTTTCATTTGTTAACAAGATTATTTTCAATCTATTAATTAATTAATAATTCGGTTTTCAATTTTATTTTTAGTTTATTATTTACAATATTTAATTGTTAGATGATGAAATTTTGTACCCCTTAAATTTCTGGACCCGAGGCAAGGGCCCCTCTGTCCGTCCCCTAAAGAAACATTTATCTGCAGATAATTAGGCCACAAGTCATATAATTAGGCAGACAATCGGATGCTCTGATAACCACCAGATAATTAGGCACATAAATGTAAAGCTAAGTTCTAACAAAAGATTCCACGTTTCATTAGGCGAAAATGACCAAAAAAACAATCTTTTCAAATGAAAGTGTGCAAAGAAAATTTTTCACTCGAAATCATCCCAAAGAAGTTTTTCGGGGTGAATTTTCAACAAGAATGGAATGATCTGGGAGGAATTTTCCTGGCTGGGGGGAGGGATATTATACAAGGCAATAATTTTCTATGGTGGAAATTTTCGTGAGGAGAAGGAATTTTCCATGGAGGGGGAGCAAGATTTCTCGGCATTATTTAAAAATGATCAGAAATCAAATAAAAAAAGGTTTTTTTTTCAACTAAAAGTAAGGATCAATGCCAAAACTTAAAATGAACAGAAATTATAACGCATATGAAGGAAGCTGCTCCCTCCTGAATACCTTGATCTTTACACTAAAGTTTGACTTTTTGTCCCAATCCTTTAAGATTAACTCCTGAAACACAAGAGCCATTTAATTAGAAAAATAAGATTTTTTAAATGTTCTTAAAAAAAAACTTTAGCGCAATGAGTGAGGTAATAAGAAAGGACAGTTCCCCTCATATGTGTAATAATTTCCGTTCGAATTAAGTTTTTATGTTGCTCTTTAATCACAGTTGAAAAAATTTCTCTTCTTCATAAGCTCATGAGCTTATTACACATATGAGGGGAACTGTCCTTTCTTATTACCTCACTCATTGTGCTAAAGTTTTTTTTAAGAACATTTAAAAAATCTTATTTTTCTAATTAAATGGCTCTTGTGTTTCAGGAGTTAATCTTAAAGGATTGGGACAAAAAGTCAAACTTTAGTGTAAAGAGCAAGGTATTCAGCAGGGAGCAGCTTCCTTCATATGCGTAATGATTTCTGTTCGTTTTAAGTTTTGGCGTTGCTCCTTACTTTTAGTTGAAAAAAACCTTTTTTTTTTATTTGATTTCTGATCATTTTTAAATAATACCGAGAAATCTTGCCCCCCCTCCATGGAAAATTCCTTCTTCCCACGAAAACTTCCACCATAGAAAATTATTGTCTTGTGTAATATTCCTCCCCCCAGCCCGGAAAATTCATCCCAGATCATTCCATTCTTGTTGAAAATTCACCACGAAAAACTTCTTGCGGATGATTTCGAATGAAGAATTTTCTTTGCACACTTTTGATTTGAAAAGACTGTTTTTACAATCATACCAGGAATCCTTTCCTCTGTAAAAAATGTTTCCCGCAAATACCCTCAAATACCCCGTACCCCAGTAGAAAGTTGCTTCCGCAGAGAATTTCCTGTTGGGAATTTATCCCCTGGAAAACTCCCCTGCAGTGAATCTCTCCTGTGAACAATCCCCCCCTCTCCAACGGAGAAATACTCTGGACAACTCCAACTCGGTAAAAATTTCCACCCGGAAAATCCTCCTTAACATTTTTGCACGTAAAATTGACTTGGCAAAGAAAAAGCAAGACTAAAAAAAAAAAAAAAAATCATACAGGAATTCTGGCAAATACCCCCTGGAAACTTCACTCCCCATGAAAAATTCTCCCTGTGAAAAATCCCCCGCCAAAAAATTTGCACCCCTCCCACACCTGAAAAACTATGAATGTATCCCAATAACATATGCTACAAGTAAACAATTGGGCAAGGTGTATAACTTCAAGACCTTTCCCCAGGAGCTGTGGGGAGTCTCGTTATCTCCAAAGGCTTATTTATTGGGCCTTTTAATTATGTTGAACAAAATGGTTATCATAAAGGTTTATTTGGACGACTTGTAGGAAAACGGAGGAATGGGAGGGGTCTAGTTGCCCTTCAATCTTATTAGTCGCTTAAAGAGGGCACTAGAACTTTTAATTTCTGTTTAAATGAGCCCTACCAGATATTCTAAGACTATTAGTTTGATGCGATCGCCCCTGGACAAAAATAATAAAAAATAAACATATATCCGTTATCTTTCTTCTGGCAAAATGTTTTTACAAACTCAACATTTTTTCAGATGGGGACTTGAAATTTCTACAATAGGCTCCTCAGATAAGCTAAATTTGATTGTGTAATTTTCATTAAGATACCTTGACTTTTAGGTGGTGTTTCCCCCCTTTTCAAAAAATTAGGTAAAAATCAGGCTCGTAGCTTTTGATGAATAAGGCTAAACTTGATAAACCGTATATATTTGGAACTATAATAACAAGTCAATTCTTTTGATATATCTATTGATATCAAAATTCTACTTTTTGAGTTTTGGTACTGTTTAGCGGCGTCACTTCTTGCTTAAAGTTCGTTACCACGAACTGTTTGATATCTGTCTCAACTACTTGATGTAAATGTATGGGAGTGAATGACGATTGAATGCGCTCATTCAGTATTTAGAGCTATGTTCATGGACGATTTGGAGGTGCCCAATGCCCTCCATGGACTACCCCCTATGCCCAATGCCCCTTTAAAAGACTAAATATACTCTAAAAGCACAAAATTAGGAAACAATTGTGGGAAAATATCCAATTTAGAAAAAAATAAGTTTGCCTTTTTTTTCAAACATTTGCTCCCTCTTGTAAAAGTCGTTACAGGCTTATCCTCTGTAAAAAATGTGTTTGGGCTCCGTTGACCTAATCAGTGAAAAGAAAAGATCAGGTTTTTGAAGACTGGGGAAACACTTTGTAAGTTTGTTTTGCTTATGACTTATTGGTGCGTGAATGGTTCATTAGAAAAAAAAATACACTCCACACAAATGGAAAATAAGCTGAGGCGACCATTTTGTAGAAACTGTGAACGAAATAAAGTGTTGCATTGCGGAGAGACTGTTCCACATTGAAAGTCTATACCATTGCTATCTGTCGTATATTTCTGCAAGGGTTGCATCATTATTCTACAGATTGGAAGAACTTTAATGTAAAGTCCATTTTTACATATGGGTAAAGGCAGCTTCATACTTGAATTCACTGTTTCACAGTTGGTAAGTAAGCCATGAATTCACAATAGAATTATACAAACAGGCTTAGAACTTTCCAATTGTGGGATTACACCGTCCAAAGGATTTGATTATTTGAAGCTCGAGTTCCACTGCTGTAGTGTTTGAGCTTTTTTCCTTAGAAGACTGTAAAGAACACCACTAAATACCGTAGATTTTTATTAAATCAGCCTGTGAAACTTGTTGGTGACACCGTGATTAATTTTCATATACAAATGCTTGGTGAAAGGCTATTTCTGGCATTAAGAACCTTTAAATTGTTTATTCAATAACCTTCGGTGAAGATGTAACAATAATAATAATAATTAATTTCTTACCCACTTACAAAAGGGAAAAAGTGGAGTACAAGGAGAAAAAACAAATAACTACAAATAACACAAAAAACACAAATACAAGAAAAAGAAATAACAATTTAGCAAAAGAGGCGGATAAAATGATTGTTAGGACAAAGACGGATCGGAGCTTCATTAATTAATTTTGAACTTAGTTTTTCCACTGAGAGAACAATATCTGTTGCCTGATATTTACTAATTAACCTTCGGTTCCGAAATGATCGTGGTAAATAAAGTAAGAGCTTGCAATACCGATAGTAATCCGTCTTGACCCTCTTTACGTCACCTTTATTCAGAAGCATATAAAACCCAACACAAAATAACACAGAATTGTCGCAGAAACTCGAGTAAAGCATTTGTAAGTGCTTGTCGACGGAAATGTCCACGATTTCCAACAATTTTAGAATACTCCAGTTTAAGCTTAAAATGAGTCTCCCGAATTGTCTGAAAACGAAATCATGTGAAAGACAAAAGGGTGCAAGTAAGTGCAGCTTCCTTTGGAATTATTATCCATTAGGAATTATATTAGCTGTTCTGTTTCTTCCCCCTTTTTTTTCTCGCACAAGTTACTCCGTATGTAATGGATCGTTTGTCAGAAAGAACTTTCTAAACGGGTTGTCGTGGAACCTCTAGAGGAAGCTCAATTAATTCGAGTATTCAAAACGCTTGTGCCATTTTTAGAGTAAAAAAGGACCGGGGGCAAACCCTTCTCTAACATATTTTCTCACTCCATCTCCTTGGCCTAGGAAAAAACTTTGGGACATCCTTCTCTCAGAATGGTCATTTCATTATAGATGCCTGGGATTCATTACGGAGGCTAGAATTCACCATTTTTTGGGGCGATGGGAGAAGATTAGCCTTATGGAAAACTCCAATGTGCTACTCATGGGGCTTAGCTCCGCAAAAGAAGGCTTGGAAAGACTTTATAGAAGCTAAGAATATTCTCTTTCCATATATTGGGACCTGACGCGATCAAATTTATGAGCTCAAGTTATTCAGTAAGTTTTTAAACTTTGACTTTCACTGTGGCTAGCCCCCCCCCTCTCTTGGAAGATATGGAAGGTCTACAATAAATCTGGAGCGTTAACGAAGGATTGGATGTACTGAAAAAAAAAACGCTTAAACGTGATATTTTACCAAAGTAACATTAATATTTTACTCATCAAATCTAGGCTTTCTAGTCCTATCCTTTAAAAAATAGTGTTAGTATGTGTACATAATGGTTGATATGGAAATAAGGCATCTTCGCATTTTAATTACATCGACGATCTCGGCAGCTCTTCATAGCTGCCTGTAATTAAAGTGTAATCTTTAATTGGGTGTGATTCAGGGGGAACTGTCTTGAATGTGTGTTCATCTTCAACCAGAAAATTTACCAACATATTCTTAAACAAAAATTTCCTGTTTTTATGTCTCTATGTAATTATTTCTTTCTCATAAAACGATATATATTTTGCTTAGTTATTACTTAAAGATATTTCATCTGCAATATCATTTTGCACAGTTTAAATCTAAATAAATTATGGTTCTATAGTACAGTGATGAAATTCTGATATTTATTGAGACAGAAATTGCAATAGTGGAACATTCAGTCGATTAAGTGTAGTTGTCACAATCAAGTTTAAGACAAATGTTAGAGTGGACTGAATTGAGTAAATTGGAAATTTATAAACTGCCAAGCTTGGGAATATTTCCAAATACCTTACATTTTGAAATAATCTTTCTAGGACATATGATAGCTAAGACATTTTAAATTACAACTCTGGTATTTCTATATTGTTTTAGATTTTGCGTTTATCACGCTCACTTGATGTTCTTGTCTTGTTTGAGCTTGTCTTATCCTGTTTCTCCACATCTGTTTTCCGTTGTTACCATCCAAGGGTAGCGAAAGTGAACCGCAAGTTCGCACAGGAGTCCCAACAGAATGACACCAGAGCCACCAGTTTCAGAAACTGGACTGGTGAGTCTCATATTCAATCCACGTATTTTGTCTGCCAGTTCCTTATATTTTTCAACGATTATTTCAGATATATTTTACAGATAGAGTAAAAGCGTGGCTTTTCATGATATGCTGAGTTTTGCCATGGGTTTTGCCATTTCTATCGAACTTAAGGTGCTATCAGAACTAATTAAAATAGATGTTTAGCTGTTAAAGCAATAAAAGCTTGTGACCTGGGGCCCCTACCTCCATCAAAATTTTCATAGTTTATTATTTTCTATCCTCCAGATCACCCTTTGGAAAAAAGGTAGGGATGTCTTGTTTTATTTTTGCTAAGAGTTACCTTTTTGCCAAAATTATTTCAGTCCCTAGTTTTGTCTGGCCATGATGAAATCCTTTGGATAGGTTCCCTTCTCTTTAATATTATTACAATAGCTGTGTTCTATTATTCAACAAAAGAAAATGTTGATGCCAAATGCAGAACCATCCAGCAATTGGAGACAAGTGCTGATTTTTTAGTTCTAAGTACTCCACCGCTGGACTTATTTTTAAAGATGGTGACACTAGTGATCTTAAGATGGATTCTATACCCTCTCTTTAAGTCAAGCTAATAGTTAAAATACCTACTACTAGAGGAAAAACATTTCTTGATGTTATTCATACTAAAATGAATAATTTTTACAGTTCCGCATCAGCTCTGCCACAATTACCTCTCCCTCCTTTTGTCACCCTCTTCAAACCTTAATTACTCTTTCTTAATCTCCTATTGCTCGTACCATCTTCTTAATAACTCTGACCTTCTTTCATTTGGTACATGATTCAATATTTATGATTGGGCTGATTTCTACAGTACACACAGTCTTGAGGAAAAAAAATACCACTTTTTATAAAAAGTTAAATAATAATTACCCAATTTCTTTTTAGAAAAAATTAATCTTTGGAGATCGAAAGAACAATTGGGAGACTTGGAAAAAACAGGTTCTGCCATCTGAGTATCTTAGTGCCTTCAGAAATTGATTGTTTTACCGATTTTTACCTTTCTAACTTGTTATGATATTACCCAGTTTAATTATTGAATAACGAATAATTTTTCTTTCTGGTATTTCTTATTTTGGCATTCGTTACGAGTTTTTAGTTTTCGTATTTTTTTTTTATGATTAGCCTGTCATGTTTTTGTCTATTGCCTTCGAAATTAGAATTAGGTCATTCGGGGCCTTGTGATATTAGTTTTTGTAGTAAATATCTTATCTATTGTCTCCAACATATGCTCACACCTGCCTGAACAGAGCGTTCAAGCTCCGAATGGCTCAACTTATAGTAAAATCAGTATTATAGTTGCAGCAATAGCTGCAAATAAAAATGTCTATTAACCGAAATGTGCAGTAACAAAAAAAATATGTTGTTAAAAGAATTTTCAAATGTAAAAGAGCCTGATAAATTTGACCCTGATTCAGGAATGATAACTTTTATCAATCTTAAGCTTAAAAGTAAAAAGTAGTCACCAAAAACAAATTTAAGGTAACTTTGAAAAAGGGCTTGAAAACCGTAGTGGATCAAAATTAAAAGCGCACCATTGAAATTGTACTGGGCAAAATATGACGTCCTTGAGTATTCAAAAAGGGGACGAGAACCTCCAGTTACGGCTTTTGAATATGAAAATTTTAATGGTATATTATTTATTTTGATCCACCACAGTTTGTCAAGATTTCAAGATCTTTTGAAATTGAGATGAATTTTATTTTTGATTCTCTTACTATTAAAGCCTTTTTTATATTCAATAACAAAAGGTGTCCATTTTTGTGTTCCTTTTCAATTTTTTAGAAGGGAAAGATTTCAAAATATGTATGACGTCTTTCAAAATGGATGGTAATGCAACCAATTTGGTGGAGAATCAATCTGTAAAAAATATGCCAATTTATCTTTTTCACTGTCGGAACCTCACTTCTTTATGCATTGTTTAGATGCGAAGGCAAAATTGTGAAAATCCGAATAAGAAAAAGGGATTCCTGTCAAGTTTAACCGATTAACAAAAAAATTCTGTCATACATATTATCTCGTGCTTAATTAAAAAGTCTGACAACGTTGATTTAGCACCGTGTAGAGTTTCTAAAATCTACAAACCTAGAGATTTTGATTTTAACGTTAGAATTTAATTTTACATCCAGTTTGGGCTAAGGCAAAAACTGGATGTAAGCAATGGAGTATCTTTTTCCATATTTTTGGGTTGGGAATATACTGTCAAGCTGGTACATATCAATCAATTAATCAATCTTTTGCTTCAATCTAATAAAAAAAGGATTTTTCAACTGAAAATAGGGAGTAACATTATAACTTAAAACGAATATAAAGTATGTCGTAAATGGGGCTACCATCTCCTTAATATATCGATCTTTACGCTAAAGTCCTTAGACTTAGACTTGATTTTATTAAACAAGAAACGATATACATAAATCTCATACAAAGGAGACAGGGAGACAACTCGTTTTGTATTAGGTTCTTCAAAAATCCTGCTTATTTAAATTCAACGGCCCTTGTGTCTGATCTTAAATAAATATGACAACAGTCAAACTTTACATCGGTGATGCTAAAATCCGGACTTCAGTTAATTCAAACCAAGACGAGAGCTCCCCGTTGACTTGGATGCAGGCAGACATTAGCAAAGATCATCACAGCTAAACCAATGAGGCATATACCACGGTAGCTTTTCATTAAGTGCTTTCAAACTTGCTTAAACTCAGAGATGATAGCAGAGTCTCATCAATCCTGTGGTATTTTTGCATCCGAATAGTATTGAAAAGATCTTGAAGTCTTGGAACTAGGTCCCTTCATCTCTGGATAATAGTTTATTCTGTGCGACGGTTTGTGCTTGAGCAGGTATTGCCTATGACTAGGTTCTACTTGAGCAGAGTCCACGAATATATTTCCTCGCTCGGAGTTATCATTGAATGCAAATTTGCCTAAAGCTGTGTGAAAGGTCACACCTTGGTATGGATCTAACTAATTCTGTTTTATCGCAGAGCTCGTCTACTATGGATTCCTCAGAGATTTTCGTGGCAGCAAATGTGGTAATAACAGTGATGTCAAATATGCGGCTCTTAAGCAGGCTATGCCCAATCACAAGAAGATAGTCTGCCATTCTAGAAGGCTGATTGCACCTCTGTTATTCAGGAGGAGCCCTCCACTGATTTGACCTTAGCCGTAGTTTGGATTGGAATTAAAAAAAGTGAAAGGGGGCCATCAGGAACAAAGACAACTTCAGATTCATTGGTTTTGTTACTCTAGTTTCAGATAGACAAATCATGCCCATGCCGTAGCATTTGGATTATCAAGTAATAAATGTTATTGTTGTGAATTCATTGAGAATTGACACTGAGGAATTGTCGTCATCACTGATTGAGAGCGTCACACTGAGGAATTGTCGTTATCTAAATAGAGGGCCAGCTCGCTGACTTTTCATCGGGGTTGTTGATGCTTCTTTTGTATCGCTTGTTTGGGGATGTCATAGACGTAGGATTTCCATTACTGTTTTCTATCATATTGATATAATTCACAAGAATATGTTTAACTTTCTGGTCCTCAGTCCCAGACGGCACCTTTTTTGTGTACTAGCTGGAATCTGTCAAAGAATAGGTTGAAAGATTCGTTACCACCTTTCTTTAAGGGTGAGGCTTTGCAGATCGATTTCTTGTTGAGGGAATAGGGACGGAGGCATCACCTATTGCTCGTACGAGAGTTCCATACCATATCCTATGAGAGTAAAAATAATCTGATTTAGCAAATCATAGTCTCAACGAGCTTAGAAAAGCTTCGCTTTGATTCGGCCAAAGTAATTGAACGTGATGTGGCATTGCACTGTGGTCAGTTTATCCTAGCTATCAAATTCATTTCTCTTGCTAATGCCAAGAAAGTTTCAGCCCATAGTCTTTCTTAATCTAGACAACTTGATATGCCTTGCCCATTCTCTAAAATAGTGTTCGGTTGGCCTATACTGCGTAGTACCAGATTGGCTTTGCTTTGATTCGGCCAAAGCAATTGAACGTGATGTGGCATTGCTCTGCGGTCAGTTTTATCCTAGCTATCAAGTTCATTTCTCTTCCTAATACCAAGAAAGTTTCAGCCTATAGCCTTTCTTAATCTATACAACTTGATATCCCTTGCACATTCTCTAAGATAGTGTTCGGTTGGCCTATACTGTGTAGTACCAGATTGGCCACAACCCAGCTGAATTACAGCAAATTTCGAGCAATTACGAAAATAATAAGCACCTCAAGCACATAACATATAGCACACTTTAAGCGAGTAGACAACGAAAACAAATAGGTTCAAGGTTCAAGGTTCTTTTATTATAACCAATATATACAAAATATTAGGTAACTCAAGGCTGAGAGTATAGCTCGAATGCAATTGAGCTACCTTTAAGAAACACTAAATATGCAAAAAAAATTAAAAATAAATACTTCTCTTAATCAGTATTGGCAGAAATAAATAAAAAACAAATCCCGTGCCGTACGATACCACTTCCATCCTCCGCGCACCATCCTGAGACACAATTAAATTTACAACTTAAAACCAAGTGAGTCATAAGACATCTGGAGGCCTCATGGGCGAACCCCGGAGACCAACCCAATACTTAAAAAAATAATAAACATCCTTAAAAAAAAAAAAAAAAAAAAAAGTTCCATATTATTTAGATTTATAACTTTCAATCAGCACTCTTTTCAACTTCCGTCTTATAGCATCTATGCTTACATTAAAATCAATCTCATTTTTCAATCTTTCCCAATGTAGAGGAATCAAACACCTCAGGCAAAAACGCGACCTCTCTATAACTGCACTAGGAGTCCGCAGATTATATTTACCACGGGTTTCAACTTGTGAAGATGAAGGAGAAGAAATATGACCCATCGATGCAAAATATCTGGGGAGCTTTTCTCGTTCAAGCTTAATCTTAAACATAACACTTAAAAATTGGATACTTTGCCGAACAGGAAGAATATTATGAAGTGAAAAAAGGGTCTCTGTTGTGGATTTTGAGGGGAAGTTTGATGGCGATGGCAGAAAAGGTTTAAGGATACAAACTGCTTTATCTTGGATAATCTGTAAAGGGGTAACATTACTTTTAAAAGGGTTCAAAAAAATAATAGATGCATAATCAAAATGGGATTGCACAAGGGAAAAGTAAATGGATTTAAGAGCGCAATATGGAAGAAGGTTTTTCAGTCTGCACATTATACAAACTCCACGGGCAGACTTTGCTCTAACCTGTTTAATTTGCTCTTTCCATGACAAATTCTCATCAAACACAACTCCCAAATATCTTATCAATACAACCCTTTCAATAACAGACTCAGGTTCATTCGCAGAAAGGGAAACTGATTCTATATCTGGAAACTTGTGACCCGTCCTGCTGTAAACAATAAACCTCGTCTTCTTTCTGTTCAGAAGTAGTCTATTATCAGAGAGCCAAGTAGACAATCTATCATATGCGGATGTTAAATTGACCACTAGCCTTCACGAGATTTACCAGAAACGGTTCCTGCAGTGTCATCAGCAAACTGAGTGTCTATAGAAGAAACTCCAGTAGCTGAGCACAGATCATTAATGTAAACTAGGAAAAGCAGAGGTCCTAATACGGATCCCTGGGGAACACCAACCTTATCTGACTGCTGTAAAGAATCAGATCTAACATCATTATATATAAGTATCTGCTGCCTCCCATGAAGATACGATTCAAGTAACCTAAGGCAATTACCACGAATACCAGCATTCGAAAGCTTATACAAAAGAATTTCATGAGAAATGGAATCAAAAGCTTTCTGTATGTCTAAAAATATAGTTGCAGGCGTTTCGCCACGGTCAAGACAATCACTAATATGTTGGACAATAATAGCCATAGGATGATCAGTGCAATGCTCTTTTCTAAATCCAAACTGAAGTTTAGAAATGTAATCAAATTTCTCAAAAAAGAATAAATTCTATTATACAGTGCTCGCTCTACAACCTTCGAAAAAGCAGAGAGTATCGATATAGGACGATAATTAGCAGGAAGCCTCGGGTCATTACCTTTATGTAGGGCCACAATTCTTGCTGATTTAAATGTTGAAGGATAGACACCAGTTACAAATATAAGATTAATAACGTGGCATAAAACCGGTGATATAACTGGGAATATTTCTTTGACCAAATTAGTCGAAGATCCATCAAGGGCTTCAGATGAACCGTTCTTCATTTTAGATATGATCTGTTTTAGTTCAATTTCAGTAACCGGGGAAAGGAACATGCTTTTATCAGAGGGAGGGGGCATGTGATCTTTAAATAAATCATTGTTATTATTATTTGGAGAAACATGAGATGCATTAGCTGTTTTTTCACCGATGCTTACAAAATGAGCATTGAGCAAGTTCACTATTTCCTGCTTATCGGAAGAAAAAGTACCATCACCACGTAACATTTCATTCGGAAATGAAGATTTCTGAGACCTTCCCAACAGAGAGTTAATAAGTCTCCAAGTATGTTTTTGATCCCCACGAGCTTCTACAAATGATTTTTCAAAATATCTAGCTTTTGCTTTCCGAATTAACTGTGTCAGGACATTTTTATACTTTTTAAACTCTTCTTTATTTTTAGTAGATGGGAATGACATAGATATTTTAAATAGCTTATTTTTTATTGAAATAGAGTGTAGAAGCCCGCGTGAGATCCATGGTTTTTTAGGGAGTGTATAATTTTTTATTTTAATGCGTCTCAATGGGCATGCTTCATCCAAGCACTCGCGGAAATATTTTAAAAACAGAGCCGTAGAAATCTCAGGGCATTCACATTCTAGAATTGCAGTCCATTCATTTAAATACAAAAGGTTCCTAAATTTATCCATTCCTTCTTTATCAATTTTTCGAGTTTGTTTAAATTCCGAAAATTTTGGTCTGTGATTAATTCCAACATCCGCAACTACACAATGGTCAGAAACATCTGTAAATATAATATGCGAAAGAGTAACGGGGATAGTAGAAAAAATATTATCAATGAGAGTAGCCGTATCTTCCGTAACCCGGGTCGCAGACCTGCATGATGGTAAAAGTGATTTTGATAGGTTCATGCACAGAAACTCAACCGATTTTTCATGCAAATGATTAGAAATTCCCGGTCTATTTGTCTGAGCTAACAATAAATTAATATTAAAATCACCCATTACCAGAACTTGCTCAGAATTCAAATTAGTCACATCTTCAATGAAGCATTCATAAATTCGCAAAAACTCTTGTAACGAAGCCGAATGTGATCGATAAACAACACAAGCAAGAACTTTCCTATTATCAATCACACACTCAATGCAAAGGCTCTCAAAAGTCATCTCTTGGTCATGCTTAGATAGTTGCTTCTTCACAACAAATGGAATATCATCCCGAACAAAAAGTCCAACTCCGCCACCCTGTCTATTTTCTCTATTATTAGATATAAATTTAAACCCATCACAATTCATGAATTCTGCATTTTCATTACTTAAAAACGTTTCACATAGGCCTAAGATACTTACCCTGTGGTTACAAAGTAACTGCGAAACAAACTCGTGGCTACTAGCCAAACCTCTACAGTTAAAAAGTGCTGATCTTAAGTTCCCATCAATTACAGGTGTTCCTAAATCCCCTTCAAATAAAAAATCAGTAGCAGGAAGGCTAGCTAAATGATCATCATAAACAACTTTAGCAAAAGGGGAAAAATCATAATAAATATTTTTTAGATCAAGCTGATCACCGAGGCGGCTCCCCAATCTTCCCCCAGACTCCCCACTACTCACGTGTTATATATAAATTTCATCTTTACCTTATGTCCCAGGCAGGCACGACGGAAAAATGGAAATGGCAACGCACCACTAATCAGGCAAATCGGGTAAAAAAGTGACAAAGAACAAACAAGACCTCGAAACCTGATTTTTTTCACTAGACCTACTAACACTAGAAAACTAAAAAAAAAGATAAAAAAAAACGAGGTTGTAGAACCCAACATGTACACAACACTGTGACAGAAGTGGCAAGAAAATCAATCAAAATATCTATCACAATACTAATAATAATCACAAAGGGACAGCGATAACTAGTCCATCACTCTTTCCCAGGGTGACGAGGCCGTGGATTTGAATTCAAGCCAAAGCTTCGAGCCCTTCTGTTTAACACGCGTAAACTTTGCGGAATCTGATTCACGTAAATCCTTTGCTTTCGCAAGAAGTTCATTTCGAATAGCGTTTAGCTTGGGGGGAAGATCCGTGCCCACACGAATGCCGCTCCCCTTCAATTTACGAACTGAGTTGAGAATCCTCTGAATGTTCTGTTCGTTTACAACCGAGATAAATATAGGTGCCGGACGAGGCTTTCGATTAGTAACGTTAACGGAACCACCGAGCATGCGGTAGCACTTCGTAATCTGAATGGGGTCGCTTATCTCCATTGTAACAGATAAAAAAATTTTCACATTTTCTTCAACTGTTTGAGACGGCCGCTCAGTAGGCATGCCATGAATTAACAAATTCAATTTGCGGTCCTTGACATCACTTTCCAGTACCTGATTCTCCAGTTGATCACACCTTAATTTTTGATCCTCCAACTCCTTTTCCAGTTGGCCAATTTTTATATCTCGATCGAAGGCATCCTTTTTTAGCGTAGCTATTTCCCCTGTAAGGGACTGAATGGACTTGTTGATGTCTTTTTGAGAACGGATTACAGCATCAAGTTTTTCCGTTAAAATCTTCACTGCTTCATCAAAGTTCTTTTGTGATACTGCCATAATGATTGCAATAAAGCCACTTCCTTATTGATTTAATGCAGAATGTAATCAAGCACAGGTAAACAGTAAATCTCCGGGTGAGCCAAAACTGGTTAGTTATTTCACTTTGCAATGCGACCTAGATTGAATAAAATCCAGTCAAACCAGTCCAATTAGTTTTATCCTTTTTAGACTAAATGGTCTTCACACCACGAAGAAGAATGAAAGACTGATATATTTATTTTATATTTATATTTTTACTTATATTTAATTTATATTTAGACATAAAGAAAACACGTATCGGGCATACATTTTTGGTGCCTCAGTGATAAGGTGGGCCTTAATAATATTATGACGACCAAAAATATTGATAATGTAAATTTAGTTTTCAGTAAATGTCATAAAAAATAGTTCATAGTTCCAAGGCTGTCAAATTAATGCCATTTTTTCCCATCTTAGGTTTATTCATACAAGTTTGCCCAGATTTTTCTTTTGGTTGTTTCAAAATTACGAAGTTTTTATAGAGGTGTGACATTGTTGCTAACTTTTCCACACTGAACCGTAAAGTAAATAAACAAAACTAGTTACTTAAGTTTTACAACGGTTTACGTCCGTACAAAGTCACACATTAACAATCTAAGACAACTTCAAGACAACTTCAACTGCAACTGCAACAATCTAAGACAACTTCAAGACAACATTAACAATCTAAGACAACTTCAAGACAACTTCAACTGAAAGACAACTACAAGAAAACTTCAAGAGAAAGATACATCTTCTCCTTCGGCTTGTTGCGTGTGTTCCTGGCTCATTTTTTGTGACATTACCAACCACGTTCTTTTTCTTTTTGTAAAATTTGGCACCCTCTACTACATGAATGAAACTGCATAACTGCATATGATCTTTTTAATAAGAAATTATTCCCGATTTTTCTCAATTTTTAAAGATAAATAATGTTTTACCAATTTCCTCTTAACCAGTTTTAGAAAACAAGTTTTATTTTACTGTCCTTGGCACATGAACAATTAGCACTGACATGAATAATTGTGAAAAAATAATTGCGACAAGAAGAATTGTGAAAAAGAAAAAAAAGGTGGAATGGAATTACAGAAACTGATACACTTTTACAAAAGAAGTAAGCAGCTAAACATACTCGATTAAAAAACAAAAACACATTTTATACAGGCTGTTTTATTATATTTCATTTGTGCTGTCTTCGTTTACTACTGGCATATATTGCAAAGCTTTTTCTGCTGTCAAAAATTTGGGCAAAGGAGCGAACTACTGTAATAGGGATAAGCCAAAAAGGAAAGAAACGATAAAATGGAGAAGGAAGAATGGACTAAATGTTTTAGGCATGAGTTGCACAGCATAATCACTTTGGATACTGAAAAATCGTTTATTAAAAAATCCATGAATAGTATGCTTTGTTGAAGTAGATGGCATTTCCTTTCCAACCTACGACTTTGAAAAGTTTATTATCACTAGCTTGTTTTGTTCAATTGTTTGTTTTTTAGCTCCTACCTATTACGAGCTTGAGGATAGTTTGTTTACAGGGACCAGAATATGTTTCAGTTCGAGTTTATGGATAAACAATCTAAAATAATTCATGGGCATTAACAAGTATTAATAATTAAAAATCACATTGGTATACTATATCTTAACTTTGTGTTCCATATTGCAATGTGTCTTCGTGTCTTATTACAATGTATTTTTGTAGTATTTGGCCAATGACCAATTGAAACAATAGAATTTTGTTCAAAAGCAGTTATTGAAACTATTGCAATTGATTATTTTCTTATTTTGCTTCAGAACACAATAAGCTGCAACTTGTCCTTTATATATAGAAAATTATTGGAATATTTATCCATTAGTATTTTGTAATAATCATTTTGATGTTTAGACCTTCTGTAAGTATTATTACAATATTTTTGATCTTATTTTGATATTTATTGGCAAGAGTTACACTTTACTCATTGTTCTTTACCATAGACGATTGGACTTGATAGGGGAATTAAAATTGTGTGTCTTTATAAATTGTGTGTGCTAGTTTTTTAAAACATCTTTTGAAATTTGTTGTCTCTATACGCCGTGGTCCGTTCTTTACTAGGATTTAACCATCACTGCAACTATGATATTTAAAAAAAGTTAAGTTTAAAAACATAATGCTGTTCTGTCATTTAAGAGATAGGTTATAAGACTTGATTTCATAACTAGAGGTTCAATCGGTAAGACCTTGTACAAAAAACAAATAACCCCTCTCAATTAGAGTGTTTTAATCTTATTCTAATGAAAATAAGCAACAAGAAAAGGATGCGCCCTATTTTATAAAACAACACAAGTCAAAATATTCAGCTAAACCTAACAAAATTCGAATTTATTGGAACTCTTCTTACAGCGAAATATTTTCATTATGCTACTAACTTCCCCCAGGTTTTCTATTAAGCCAATAAAACTCTGGACAAATTAAAAAATACTTCAAGTTGCAATATTGAAATCCCAGCTCAATTGAGTGGAGGGTTTACAGGGGAGGAGATTTTTATTTACCGGTGATACCTTAAAAAAGTCTATTTGCAAACTTGTATAGTACGATTCTTGTGACAGCGCAGTGGGTAAGGCTGTGACTCTTGATCAAGAATTTTCAGGTTCGATCCCGCGTTTCGCAAGGAAACAATAATGTTAAATAGGTCATTTATAGTACGATTCATTGCTCTTTCAGGGAAAGAAGCTCTTTCAGGAGAGAAAGTGTGTTTTCATAGTTGCAGCAATAGCTGTCGCCTAGTAAAGAGCAAACCACAACACATTGTAACTAATAGCTAAAAAACGCGTTAAAAAACCTAATGAATGAGCAAACATTTTCATTAAGAATGAGGAATGATAAATTTTATTTGATTTGATATTATCAGTAAAAGATCGTTGCGAACAAAAATTCGTTAAGTTTGAGAAATAGTTTAAAATCTCTCGAAAAAGCCTGTAGATTGCAAGTAAAAGTGCGACTTTTAGATCGCAATGGTGAAAATCCCTTAACTGGGGGATTTTAAAATCTTAAAACGTTTTCCCTTAAAACCTGAGAAAATCGTTTTTCTCGTTTTGATGATTTCTTTTTTTTGGCGCAAACGGAGATATTTTAAAGCTGTTGCTGATAGCTCCGTGATTTCTCTAAATCTTTCCTGTTAGTACTAAATTAAAATTTAATTCTCCATTTAGAACTTTATTTTTTGAATTCATTTTATCCTTATGTCAAATGACGTTTATATTATGTTGTTTCGTCACATCATGGCAAAATGTCTCCATAAATAGAGTAAATAGTTTTGATTAAATTTGTAAGGACGGTAACTTAAAAAGGAGCTGCTGTTGATTCTTTATTAGATTCCTATTTAAGATTACATTCCACAATAAAAGGTTGAAGTTTCTAGTGTGATTCATAAAGCACGAAAAAAATATGAAAATTAATTAAATCAATTTTAAAAACAAAGTTCAGTAATAACAAACTGAAAACTGCAAATATGTGTCCACACAATTTTCCTTGGATTTAAATTATCATCATTTTCACTGTCTAAGAAATATATTTTTAAACTGAGTTATGGTATGTGAAGACGAGGTATAAAATTTACATTGACTTACTTAAGAGCATATGCTGAAATTTGATTGCTTAAATGGCCGAACAAAAAACAAAATGTTTACCGTTGCAACGGTGGTAGACATGGTATTTCCGAAAAGCCACGGGTAAAAAAGAGGATTTGGATAGGAACCTGACGGAAATTGAGTCCTATGATACAAGCACAGGATTTTGGTATCTTCAACGCTACATTAAAGATCCCAGTCAGCAGCTACCCAGGGAACCTATTAACTGCAGCACTTTTAAAAAAGGAATATCTCCTAGATGGGAAGATCTGGTCAATGAAAACGGCATCACGATTGAAATGTCAATTAAGAAAGCAAATGTGATAAGCAAATTGACAATTTTTGGCTGAATTTGGTTTTGACTGTGATTGGGGAGAAATTCGGTGAAAACCGTTCCAACGTTAATGGTATTGAAATAGCAGTGCGTTCTGTCAAATAGAGAATTTCTGTATGGGTAAGTTAATGTAACAGGAAATCCCAGAATAAATTAACTCAAGCAGTACAGAAAGTCAGTGATGAAGTTTACAAGACTGATGTCATCTTTAAAAAAACATTGGTGGTAGAAAATATAACAACAAGATGTCATCTTTAAAAAAACATTGGTGGTAGAAAATATAACAACAAGACCTGGAGAATGCATGACAAATAAAAACGTTAACTATGTTTGAATTAGATCTGAAGTTAGAATATGACGTGGAGTGTAGTATCAACCTATAGCTGCGTTTGCCAACAAGGGTTGTTGGAGAAACACTTTGGTTTTGTTTCTTCACCATTGGTTTGAAGTCGTAATTTTCAACTCATCAAACCCTTGAAAAATATTTGTGTCAAGAAGATTGTTTTCTCCAAGATAAACTTCAAAAATATATTATGACATACTCCATAAAGGCGATCTTAAAATACATTGTTTTCTTAAAACCGACTTTGTCCTCTGTCTCCCGATATCCAGTCAATATTATTAGCTTTAAATTACCCAAAGTAAAAACCTAATTTGAATATTATTTTCCCCCAAAACATGAACTCTAATATTAATGTATGTTTTATTTCTAAAATTACAGCCCATTAAAGATATGGCTGCAGTTCTTTTTCATTTTCACATTTACTAATTCTTTTACCACCTCTTCCATAAGGACTTGATATGTCCCCGGGGCACTAGAGCTTTCAATTTCAATGAAAACCTTATATGCCCCCGGGACATAACTTATAACCCTTGCCCTGGTCTGGAGGGTTGTGTCAACCATGGAGTCATTGTTATATGATCTTAGAACTATTTTAAACAAAATATCAGTCTCAAAATTTTGATTGGATACAGTGAAGGAAAGAAGGTGTGGAGGCGGGCCTAGTTGTCTTTCTATGACTTTCGACTGTTAAAAGGGGAACTAAAACACTCAATGTCCAATCAAACAAGCACATTTCTTAGTCTATACGACCACCCCTTCCATAAAAATTTTATATGCCCCCAGAGCATAGCTTACGACCATTGCACCTTTGCCCTCCGACTACAATTGACTCTTAAAAAGGGCTCTAGAACTTTGATTTCCAACTGAAGGTAATTCTTCCTAACATTATACGACCCCGCTTCCATAAAATACTTATAAATTTATAATGAACAGCTAGCATAACTTATAGCTTTTTCTCAGAGGGCTGTGGGGGGGGGTTGACATCCCAAAAGACATAATTACTGGACCTTCAAACTATGCTGAACAAAATCATTACCTTAAGTTTTGATTGAATATGTTTGGGGAAATGATGGACGTAGAGGAGGAGGGGGCTGTTCCCCCCCAATCACTCTTGACTCTTAAAAGGGGCACTAAAGATCTCAATTTGAAAACAGATGAGCTTCTTTTGAAGTTTCTACCACACTTCCTTCTATATGAAGTGCCTTGATAAAAAATACGCTGTTCCCGCATCACTCTTTACTGAGGAACCTTTTTTGCTGCCTATGATTTTGTTAAGAGATCCCCTTCTAGTGAGTTTTTTTTATTTTTTTTTATTTGATACCATTATGTGATAAATTAAGAAATTACATTCTCTTCTTCTCGCCTCACTTCTATTTAAGATTAAATAATAAAACAAAATAGTTTTTTTTTTTTCAACTGAAAGTAAGGAGAAACATAAAAACTCAAACAAACAAAAATTATTCCGCATATGAGGGCTTCGCTGAAAATTCCCCCATGGAAAATATTTTGCGGACAATCCTACCTTAAAAAATTCTTCTTAGCATACTTTCATTTGTAGAAGAGTTCGATTTCTGATCGTTTTTTAAACAATGCGCAAAATATACTTTCCATGGAAATCCCGCCCTCTTCTCGTGGAAAGTTGCTCCAGCAAAAGTCCCGGCCATGGACAATTTTTAAGCATATTATTCCCCCATGAAATATTTCTCCGGTGAAAAATCTGCCTCCACCATGAAAAATCCTTCTGACAATTTTAACACCGTAGAAAATTTCTCCCAGAAAATACCCCGGGAACATGTCCATACGTAAAATTGAGTTGTCAAAGAGAAAGCAAGGCAAAGAAAAAGAATTCAGTATATGAATTCTGGCAAATTTTATAGTATAAAATTCTCCCCGGGAAGTTCGGCCCCACATAGGCTATTTCCCTCCCCATGGAAAATTTTCGTCGATCAATCCTTCCCCACGAAAAATGTCAGTATGCTTTCCAATAGCACATACCGTACGCAAACGATGGTTGAATTTTACAACTAACAGGCCTTTCGCCAGGGGTGAATTTGAGGGTGATTCCCCCCTTTTTCGGAAATGCAGTAAAATTTTTCAGGTTATTAGATTTTGAAGGGTAACATTAAATTTAATGAGTCTTTCATATTTGGAATCAGCACAAAAAGCCAATTCTTTTGATATATCTATTAAAATCAAAATTTCGTTTTTTTATGGTTTCAGTTACTATTAAGCTAAGTCACTCCTTACTTAAAATTTAAAGTTTGAAAAACTTTTAAATTATGTTTCAAAACACAGCTTACAATGGTAAAATCAGGTCCATATTCATGTTTTATTTTACTTGGATACTTTCTGCACACTGGATCATTATTACTTGATTGGTTGAATGCTTTTTGGGCATCTGATATTTCTAGTTTGACGCATTTGTTTTGCAAACGTGATTTTAAATAAAAAATAGCATGTAAGCATTGGATACAATACCAAAAATGTTCAAAATTTATAAAAACGAAAATAAATATAAGATAAGACAATAACCAGATTTCTAATAGAAACTTGTATGTGAATACCAGAGGACTGAATATATTAGAGAAAAAAAACAACGATTTTGTTTTGAAAACTATATTTAAAGGATTTTGGCGGTGACTTTTGAACTATGCATAATAAATATACTTTATTTGTTAATAAATACCAGCCAGTCATCAAATACCTCATCCTTTTAAACATTTAACTTTGTCTTTATGCTACTTTTTCTTCTTCTTAAAAGCACTTTGAGAATTTAATAGGCACCAATATTAATATGACTTACTCCATGCTTTATATGAAATTACGTAGTTCATAGAAATTTCATATGAAAAACTTAAAAATTAAATTATATTTTTTCTAAACTCGTCTTCAAAATAGACCAAAAATTGAAATATATTTTTTTTTTCGCTTGAGAATCTACAAATATTAGTGAACATGAGGGACGCAAGTTCGATTGGACTTTGCATTTCATAGATATTACATTGATCGAAGCTAAGTAAGTAAGTAAGTAAACATGACAGTGCTAGACCCTCAGGTCCGAACCGGCGGTGTTGATCTCCACTTCGTGGCCCTTCAGCCAGAAAGTGCAATGGGGGTTCTGGGGTAAGCCATCCTGTGATATCACACATCCTTCCTGCTTATCTTCCCCAGATTTCCCCAGGTACCCATTTAGAGCCGGGTTGACCCTAGCTGAGCTTACAGAGCCAAGCCACTGACCCCCGTTCCAAATCAAATAACTGGCTGCGACAGGGATGGAAGCCATGTCCCTTGGACAAAGAATTCTCAAACCAGCGCGCCAACCACTTAGCCAAAGACGGCTCCGTTGATCGAAGCTATAAACACATAAATGAAAAAAGTGGCAAAAGGAGGCAAAAGTAAAAAAGATCAAGTTATTTTTTGCCCAGTCCGCTTTACACCCTCGTTTTCACTTGTATTCATAGATTCTCGAGAAAAATTCTACTTCCTAGTCCCATTTGAAAACGAATATAAAAAATTATATTTAATTTTTCTCGAGTTTTTAGTCTTCTCTGAGACTAATAAATATTTAGTATTTTCTAAGATAAAGATCTGACAAATTTAGCAAAAAAATTGACAAAGTTACAAACATTTTTATGACATAAAAACAAGTCGGAGATTGAGGAAAACGAGCTAATATGCACCCAATGACGTTTATTACCCAGAAGGTTTCAGCGTGTTTAAAAACCAAGTTTTTTTTTTTAGCGTTATCATTGAGGAGCTCATAGGCTATTTTTCGTCTCGATATTTGCCACCTCCACTAATTCAGCTTTTCTCTAGTTGGAGAGGAGGCTTTCTAAATGTCCGCATTTCTTCCGGTCGCTTTCCGATGTTAAAAATAAGTATAATTATAAGACGTGATTGTTTTGCCAGACAAGCCATATCAAATCACTAGAACATAACTTCAAGTGATATGGTCTATTCTTGAACAGTGGTCTATCTATATATTCACTGTCTTTTTCTAGGTAGTTTTTACTTTAATAATTTGCTAGATTTTGGAAAGTGGCTTTTTGTATTTTCATTGGAAAATAATCTTTTTATATCTGCTTGAAATCTTACCGCTCCTCTTCCCAGGTTTCCATAAATTGGAGCCCGTGAGCACGCTGCTCCAGCACATATCCTCTTTTCAATTGTTTTTACTTACTCCATAAAATCGTTTGAAGGTAAATTTACTTTATTTCTGAAAGGGATTAAATAAAAAAAAACTAGTTTTTTTAACTGAAAGTAAGGAGCGACATTAAAACCTAAAAAGAACAGAAATTACTCCGTGAATGAAAGGGGCTGTTCTCAACGCTCCGGTCTTTATGCTAAAGTTTGACTCGTTCTCTCAATTTTACTTTATTAAACATTAAAAAACTTTAGCGTAAAGAGCGGGGTGTTGAGAAGGGAACAGCCCCTTTCATACACGGAGTAATTTCCATTCGTTTTAAGTTTTAATGTCGTTCCTTACTTTCAGTTAAAAAAACTAGTTTTTCTTATTCAATTTCTGAACGTTTTTGAATTAATGCATGTTTGATTTAGCTCCCCGCACATAAAATATTAAAGTGAAATTTGCATATTAATTCTTTTTTGTCTAAATGACTTTCTCTTAGTTTTGATCAGACAATTTTGAGAAAAAATGGGTGGGGGAGGAGGCCTAGTTGCCCTCCAATTTTTTGGTTACTTGAAAAGGCAACTAGAACTTTTAATTTTTAACGAGCGTTTTTATTGGTAAAAAATATACATAACTTAAGAATTAACTTACGTAACAAACTTTTATATTCTTATATTTTTATTATGTATATGAGGGGGTTTGTTCCCTAGTTAATACCTGACTCTTTACACTTCAGCTTAAACTTCGTCCCAACTCTTTAAGAATGACCCCTGAATCAGAAAGGCCGTAAAATAAATAGTTGAAATTACTAAAAATACTTTAGCGTAAATTGCGAGGTATTTAGGAGGAGATGAACCCCTCATATGCGTAATAATCTCTGTTCGTTTAAGTTTTAATGCTGCTCCTTAATTTCAGTTGAAAAAAAACTTTTTCCTCTTTATTTTTTCATTGTTTTTTTTAAAATAATTCTAGAAAATTCTGCACCCCCTTCATTGAATTTCTCTTCCCCCATGACATATTCCTCCAAGGAAAGATCCTCCAACGTAGCCCCCTCCCCTCAACCCCAACCCCAAAACCAAAAAAAAATCCCCTGAAAACGACTGTACACTTCCCAATAACCATTATTATATGTAAACACTGGTCGAAGTTTGTAACTTGCAGCCCCTCAAACGAAAATAATCCCCCTGAAAAACGTCTGTACACATCCCAATAACCATTACTGTTTGTAAACACTGGTCAAAGTTTGTAACTTGCAGCCCCTCCCCCGGGGACCGCGGGTGAGAAAGTCATCCCAAAGACATAGTTATTATGGTTTTCGACTATGCTGAACAAAATGGATATCTAAAAATTTTGATTCGTTGACTTTGGGGAAAAATGATCGTGGGAGGGGGTCTAGGTTTCCTCCAATTTTTTGGTCACTTAAAAAGCGAACTAGAACTTTTCATTTCCGTTAGAATGAGCCCTCTTGCGACATTCTAGGACAACTTGGTCGATACGATGACCCCTGAAAAAAAAAAAACACGCTCCCGTGATCGGTCAAAAATACGAAGTTCCACATTCTGTCGATAGGAGCTTGAAACTTTTACAGTAGGGTTCTCTGATACGTTGAATACGATGGTGTGATTTTCGTTAAGATTTTATGACTTATTTTCGAAAATAAGGCAATTTTCTCAGGCTCGTAACTTTTAATGACAAAGACTAAATTTGATGAAACTTATAAAATCAGCATACAAATCTAATTCTTTTGATGTTTCTTTTAGTATCAAAATTCCGTTTTTTTAGAGTTTCGTTTACTATTGAGCCAGGTCGCTCCTTGCTACAGTTCGTTACCACGAACTGTTTGATACAGAATAGATTATCCAATAAATTTTTTCCTTATTCCTTACCTTGTTTACCTAACTTTTCTTGGAATAATCTAACTTCGTTTCTTTAAGAATGCAATAAAATGAAGAATGCAAGAGAATCAGCTACATGGTACATTCTAATCTCTTCTGTCACAATTAGCCCTCTTGGGGGAAAGAAACTTTGTCTGTAATTGAAAGGCAAGAAGATTGCCTTTCTCTAAGGATAGAATAATTGCCTTTCTCTATAACTTCTTCAACCTTGGTAGCTTTAGATCTGATTATTATTAGAATTTTGTAAGACTTCAAATAAAATTCAAGCTAATTGATTTCCTCTTGAAAGCAGAGAAAGCAGAGTTTTGAAAGCTCTACCTGTTGCAAGGCGTGCAGAATTCCTTCAGAAACTTTTTCTTAAATCACTATGAACTTTCAAAATCCCAATATTTATGGAAGTGACGAGGAATCCTAGGACATAAGAAAGGAGTTCTATTAGGCTTATACTCGGCTTGTAAACTTTATGTTTGACTTAGACTTGTGTTTTGACTAATATTTGTGCCTTATAACTATCATTATTATACTACATATATATATATATATATATATATATATATATATATATATATATATATATATATATATATATATATATATATAGATATTTATATATTTATAGGGCTGTCAAAAGGGAGGGCACAAAGTGACATTTCCTGGTCTGGTCTCATAGAGCAATGGCTGGAGCTGTTAGGAATATTTTTCTTACCCTTTTTAAGTTTGATAGATTTATAGGCTAAAATTAACATTCAAACTTTTTTTTGCAGGATGAACCAGAGAAAACAGAGCCCAAATCATGATTCAAAATTGACCATGTGAGCCCAAAAAAGCACAAATTTGCTTGTCTGATTTTGTTTTAAAAAATAGAATTGCATTAGAAACTAAATCTTAGCAATAGGAGAAGTAATGCATCCGGCCAAGCAGATAATCTAAGGGAGGCTTATAGACCCACTCCACCGTATACAAAATCTACTAATTTCGTTGCTTTTGCTACTTGTCTTATATTTTTCTTAGAACTTGCCTATCATTTGTATTAAACCAAGGTTTAACCTACCTTACATGCTCCTCCCCTCCTAAGACCTCCTGTATCCATACCTGATAAAATATGTACAAGAGAAACATTTATTTTCTCCCTAAACCGAAAATTTCTTTTACTTTTTATTATATCCATCATTTTTCATATAATTAGTCTGATTTTTTCACCTCAGCCCCTTTCTAAATGTAAGCACCGCCCCCCAAAAAATCTAAAAACATGACAGTTGACAGCTGAAATACCTATTTAGTATCATTATTATAAGAAAGCACAATATCCCAGGAAAGGCTGACAGTATTAGATTGAGACTTTCAGAAGATGTTTAGTAGGAACGTTGAACTAAATAAAAAGGCACTGCATGAATCCAGGTCATCAAATCGGCGAATCGTCAATATTTAAACAAATTCTAAGGGTATTAAGTTGAAACTTTCAGAGAATGTTGAAGGGAGGGAGGGTATTGAAAAAAAATGAAAAGGCACTACATGCATCCTGGTTGTCAAAAGGGTGCACTTGGCGTACATAAAAATTCCTTCAACATGCCCTGAAAGTTTAAACTTCATACACACAGGTTTACACCCTCAGTTGTTCTCAACATATTACAGATACTTCATCTTATAAAACTGGATGCATATAGTACCTCTTGACTTAGTTGAAGATGCTCCTAAACATTTCCGAACGATGTGATTGCTGATGCCATCAGTTATTGTAAATATTACATTAAAAAAAACTAGTTATTTTTAACTGAAAGTAAGGAGCGACATTAAAACTTAAAACGAACAGAAATTACTCCGCATATGAAATGGGTTGTCCCCTCCGCAATCCCTCGCTCTTTACGCTAAAGTTTGACTCTTTGCCACAATTCTGCTTTTTAAAACAATTACAAGCTTTAGCGTAAAGAGCGAGGGATTGCGGAGGGGACAAGACATTTCATATACGGAGTAATTTCTGTTCGTTTTAAGTTTTAATGTCGCTCCTTACTTTCAGTTAAAAAAACTAGTTTTTTTTATATAATTTCTGAACGTTTTTGAATTAATGCATGTTTGATTTTGGCTCTCCACACATAAATTATTAAAATGAAATTTGCATATTAATTCCTTTGTTGGTTAAATGGCTTTCTCTTAGTTTTGATCATTTTGAGAAATAAGGGATGGGGAAGGAGGCCTAGTTGCCATGCAATTGTTCGGTTATATAAAAAGGCAACTATAAATTTTAATTTGGAGCACATTTTTTTATTAGCAAAAATTTATGTAACTTAAGAATTAACTTACGCAGCAAACTTTTCTATTCTTTAATTTTTATTATGTATATGAGGGGGTTTGTACCCTCGTTAATACCTCGTTCTTTACACTAAATCGTAAGTTTTGTCCCAATTCTTTAAGAATGACCCCTGAATCAGAAAGGCCGTAGAATAAATAGTTGAAATTACTAAAAATACTATAGCATAAAGAGCGAGATATTTATCTCCTCCTAAATACCTCGCTCTTTATGTTAAAGTATTTTTAGAACCCCTCATATGCGTAATAACATCTGTTCGAATTAAGTTTCAATGCTACTCTTTACTTTCAATTGAAAAAAAATTTTCCATGTTTATTTTTTCAGTGTTTTTTTTTATAGTAATTTTAGAAAATCCTGCGCCCTTTTCATTGAATTTCTGTTCCCCCATGACATATTTCTCCAAGGAAAGATCCTCCCACATAGCCCCCTCCCCTCAACCCCACCCCCAAAACCAAAAAAAAAATCCCCTGAAAACGACTGTACACTTCCCAATAACCATTATTATATGTAAACACTGGTCGAAGTTTGTAACTTGCAGCCCCTCCCCCAGGGACTGAGGGGCAGTAAGTCATTCCCGAAGACATAGTTATTTTGGTTTTTGACTATGCGGAACAAAATGGCTATCTCAAAATTTTGATCTGTTGACTTTGGAGAAAAAATGAACGTGGGAGGGGGCCTAGGTGCCCTCCAATTTTTTTGGTCACTTAAAAAGGGCACTAGAACTTTTCTTTTCCGTTAGAATGAGCCCTCTTGCGACATTCTAGGACCACTTGGTCGATACGATTACCCCTGGGGAAAAAAACAAAAAAAAACAAACAAACAAATAAACACACACCCGTGATTTGTCTTCTGGCAAAAAATACGAAATTCCACATTTTTGTAGATAGGAGCTTGAAAAGTTTGCCATAGGGTTCTCTGATACGCCAAATGCGATGGTATGATTTTTGTTAAGATTCTGTGACTTTTAGGGGGTGTTTTCCCCTATTTTCTAAAATAAGGCAAATTTTTTCAGGCTCGCAACTTTTGATGACAAAGACTAAATTTGATGAAACTTATATATTTAAATCAGAATGAAAATCTGATTCTTTTGATGTATATTTTAGCATCAAAATTCCGTTTTTTAGAGTTTCGTTTACTATTGAGCCGGGTCGCTCCTTACTACAGTTCGTTACCACGAACTGTTTGATTGCTGGTTTTTCCTTTTCACAACCAATCAAGGAAAAATGTTTTTTGATTATGTTTGGCATTCTTTTTGACATTTCCCTAAGGTTTGAACTTAATGCTCCATGCTGTTTTTTCATTTTGATTTTTATCTAGGTCACATTTACATCAATAGAGAATAATTTGATATAGTGAAAATTTTTAATTATTGTTTAGTATTAATATAGATTGTGAATTCTTAACCTAAATATACGAGGGCCAGAAACAAGGTATGATAAGCTTGTTTTGGTGTTTCTTGGTTGTTCTACATTTGTTTTTTCATAGGCATATATTTTGGGGGTGATACCTAGCACGGGGATACCATAGGGAATTTATGGTAGGCACGCCACTTTACTGGGTAGGGAATTTAAAGTGCCGAAACCCTATAGGCAAGTGTGTATTCTCCTGATGAGCCCTTGTGTTGGATTGTTTTGGGTTGTTGCCTCTGAATTATTTGTCTTTTTTTGTTTTTTACTGTTTTTAGTGTTTGGTAAATGACGACTTATACTTACTGACGACACGACTGCCTGTCCATAGATTATTCTTTATGGTTGATTGTGTATGGCTATGCTGTTTGACCTATGTGATTGTTTGGATGAGTAGGGTTAAGGCCTCATTCAAGTGCTGATCTATATTAATCACTAATGTAGGAAAACAGTCTTCCTTTTCTCCTTCTGTCTTCCTTTTTTTTATGTGTTTGTGCTGTTGCATTGGTGATTTCTCTTTTCATTATAGAATCAGATATGCCCTCTTTGCTTGATAAAAAGACCCCTTTTATATTAACAATAGGCAACTTTTATAGCATACAGCCCTTGGACTAGGGTCTAGGGATTGTGAACCCTGAAGGCATAATTATTTAACCTTTCAACTGTAATAAATAAAATGGTCATCTCAAAATTATCAATGGGATTTATTTGAAGAACAAAGAGGGTGGGCACGAAAGTCCATCGATCAATTTTAACTCTTAAAAACTAAACTGGAGCTTTTGATTTCCAATCGAATGAGCACCCTCCCCCAAGTTCATACAAAAATCTTTTCCATTAGAACGTTATGTGTTAACATTGAGTAACTAGTTTAACTTACAGACCTTGCTACAAGAGCTACTGGTGGGACTGATAACCCCAGAGGCATGCTTATTTGACCTTTATACTATTTTGAACAAACTGCTTTTTTAATTTTGATCGGATCCATTTGAGGGAAAAATGACAGTTAAGAGGGAGGGGCTTATTGCTCTTTGATTATCTTTGGTTTTTCGAAATTGATCTTTAAAATTTCAATTTCTAATCGAATGAGCCTTCTCCAACGTTTGTACGACCACCCCTTCTATAAATTAAATAAAAAAAACTATTTTTTTTTAGCTGAAAGTAAGGAGCGAAATTAAAACTTAAAACGGACAGAAATTACTCCGTATATGAAATGGGTTGTCCCCTCCGCAATCCCTCGCTCTTTACGTTAAAGTTTTTAATTGTTTTAAAAAGTAGAATTGTGGCAAAGAGTCAAACTTTAGCGTAAAGAGCGAGTTCGTTACCACGAACTGTTTGAAACCTTAAACTTTAACACGGGCAACTTACAATAACCAAAAGATAGATAGATAGATAGATAGTTTATTTTAGCCCACCATCAGAACAACAACATGGCGGAGTATAAAGAAAAAAAAATAAAAAGGAAAAAGAAAAAGGCGAAAAACAATACTTCAAGATTAAACGATTAGATTACATTCACTATATACATTCATAGCCCATATATGATGTGCAACGGCAGGAAATCATAAAGGTGCTTAAGGGCACCTTTTCTAGCATTAGTTTCCTGTTCTGCCACAGCTTCACGGGGATCTGGAATTTGATACTTATTCAAAAGAAATGAGTTTCTCTCGAATAGCGGTATGCGTATCAAAAACTTCAAATATCTACAAAACGCGGACCTAACTTTTAGTCTCTCTGTTTCTGTGAACCATTCCCAAAGTGGGGAAAGGTAAAAGACATGTGGTAATGCCACTGCTCTGTACATCCTCGCCAAAATTTGCCCTTGCCCTGAGGACTGTGGGGGTTTATTAATCACGTTTATTAATCGCGTTTTATTATTTCATTAGAAATTGAAAGTTTTACTTCCCTTTTTAAAAGTCAAAGGTGATTGGAGGGTAACAAGCCCCCTCCCCCGGAAAAAACACCTCCTGTGGAAAATAGCTCTGGGAAATACCACTTTGCGGAAAATACTCTCCCCTGGAAAATACCCCCTGTGAAACCCCTTTCGACTTGATAAAAAATACTACAACTTTATATAATAATAATAATAATAATTTATTTTTGACCTGCTACAAAAAATCAAAGCAGAGTACCAATAAAAGAAACAAAACAAACGCTACACAAAAGAGAAAGAACAAGAAACTAAAGCAAACGAGTAAGGCCACTGTGGGCGGGCAGATACTTATAAGTAGACTGGGGTATTTCGCCAGCAAGCTCCGTGAGTTATGGGGATTATAAAATAATTTCTACCTCTATCCTCCTCTTGTCTCTCCCTTAGAGCTCATGCTGTATTTATCTGAAGGCTCAATGAAAGCTGAGATGTTTTGGCATTAAAATGCACCTTTTGAGATGTCTTCCTCTCTCCCTAGCTACAAAACAATCAGAGAACCCCATTGCTGAAGTTTAAGTACCTTTTAAGTTTTGTAATTTGTCCATTGCTTACATAGAGTGTTTGTTATTGGGAAACATAAAACGTTTTACGTGTGGGAGTTTTCTGAAGGGTTATATCCTGAGGATTTTCATCGAGAAGAATATTTTTGCACGGAGACTTACACATAAATTCCTCTTTTCACTTTCCTAAGCACCTCTCAACCAAACTAAAAAATAACAGAACTCAAATAAAATATTCAAATTACGAAAACCCTATTTTCCGCAAAGGGTATTTTCATGCGAAAGGGGGGGGGGGGAGGGTGAACGCCTAGATCCGTAGAAGGAGACAATCCGAAGGGAACCCCCTATTAACAGACATAAAAAAAGAGTTTGCGACGTCTGATTTTCTTTGTTTTTGTGACTACAAAACAGAGATTTTTTAGGAATCATCTTGACTGTCATTCATTTCATGACTTTAAAAAGCAAACAATTCCAACAAGGTTGAACATGTAAAGATTCCAACTTGATTTTTACTGTGGTTGAGTTGCACGAGAGTTCAGTTACACAAGGGTTTAGTTAAATGGGGCTAAGTTGTATGGGGGTTGAGTTGTACAAGGGCTCACTTAAATGGGATTCATTTACGTGAGGGTTCAGTTACACGAGGGTTCAGCTACACGGGGTTCAGTTGCACGGGGCTAAGTTTCATAGTGGTTCAGCTGCACGGTTGTTCAGCTTCACGGTGATTCAGTTGCACGGTTGTTCAATTGCACGGTGGTTCAGTTAAAGTTTTTTGTTGCTTGGGGTTCAGTTACACGGTAGTTCAGTTGCAATTGAACCCGCTAGGATAGTGGGCAAATTTGATAAGAGAACCCTTGGTCGGCTATACAACGTGTTTTTTGTACCATATTTGTGTTTTTTCGTTTTTATTTATTTTTTTTTTAATATCCTTTTGGAAACTTTTCTCAGCCTTCGATAAAAAGCTAATCCAGTCCTTGTTCCTTAGGTTTTGCAAGTGTTTTCTTAGTATCCATTTTTGGACTTGTAATTGTTACATTTCACAACGCTACGGTGTTTTTGAGATTTGCCAAAATTTGTATGAATTGTTACGTAGATTTGCAGTCCGCTGCAATAAGATTGTCAATTTTGCATTGTTGTGTTTTCTATAAAGTGCCTAATGTCGCAAGTTGTAAAGTCTCATAGCACTTGACCCTTGTTCATTATATTTGGCCTAATTTTATTTATGACATTGCTCTTGTAATGCCTTTCTATGAGTTTGCGGCACCCCTCATATACAGAATTATTCTGTCTGGGTTCCATTGCAACTGAAACACCATGTAACTAAACCCCGAGCAACTGAACCACTGTAACTAAACCACCGTCACAAACTCTTAAAGCCGTTTTTATTTATCGTTTTATGTCTGTTAATAGGACGGTTTTAAGAAAAAAGGGGCGGGGTAGCGGGCCTAGTTGCCATCCAATTTTTATGGTGACTTAAAAAGGCCACTAGAACTTTTCACTTTATTTACGAACGGTTTTATTAGTAATAAATATACGCCACTTATATGTATATTAGTCGTATATTTTTATTACGTATATGAGAGGGGTTCGCCCCCCCCTCGGCAATACTTCACTCTCTACACGAAAGTTTTATTTTGTTCCAATTCTTTAAGGATGACCCCTGAATCACAAAGACCGTTTAATTAGAATAAATAGCTCTTTTGAAATTGCTAAAAATATTTTAGCGTAAAGAGCGAGGTATTTAGGAGGGGACGAAACCCCTCATATACGTAAAAAATTCTGTTCATTCTAAGTTTTAATGTTGCTTCTTGCTTTCAGTTGAAAAAACTTGTTTTTTTTCTATTTAAATTTCTGAATGTTTTTCAATTATGCAGGTTTTGATTTTTGCTCACCGAACATGAATAATTAAACGAAATTTGCATATTAATTTTACTTTTTTTTTGGCTAAATGGTTTTCTCAAAGTTTTGATCAGCCGATTTTGAGAAAAAGGGGTGGGAGGGGACCTAGTTACCCTCCAATTTTTCAGTTACATAAAAAGTCCATTAGAACTTTTAATTTTATTTTAAGAACGTTTTTATGTGTAATAAATATACGTAGCTTAAAAATTAACTTACACAACGAACTGCTATAGTTCTATATTTTTATTACGTATATGACGAATATTATGTATATCTCGCTCTTTACACTAAAGTTCGAAAATGTTGTTCCATTTATTTAAAAATGACCCCTGAATCACAAAGGCCGTTTAGTTAGAATAAATAGCTATTTTGAGATTAATAAAATACTTTAGCGTAAAAAGTGAGGTATTGAGGAGGGAATGAACCCCCTCAAAATACATAATAATTTCTCTCCGTTTTAAGTTTTGACATTCCTCCTTACTTTCAGTTGAACAGCCTTGTTTTCTTTTTAATTTAATTTCTCATTGTTTTTTAAATAGTGCTGGATAATCCAGCGCCCCCTTCATGGAAAATATCTGCCCCCATGATAAATTTCTCCATAGAAAGATCCTCTCAGGTAACCCCCTCCCCACTATCAGGAAAAATTCCCCCTACAAACGTATATATACTTCCCAATAATCAATACTATATCTAAACAATGGACAAAGTTCATAACTTGCAGCTCTTCCCCCAGGAACTTTGGGGGGTTAAATCATCCTCATAGACATAGTTATTAGATATTTTGACTATGCTGAACAAAAAGGCTATCTTGAAATATTGACCCGGTGGCTTTGGGAAAAAATGACCGTGCGAGGGGGCCTACTTGCCCACCAATTTATTTGGTTACTTAAAAAGGGCGTTAAAACTTTTAATTTCCTTTGGAATGAGCCCTCTCACCACATTCTAGGAACACTGGATCGACACCTAGGAAAAATAAAAACAAAAAAAAGATAAACAAATAAACACACATCCGTGATCTTTGTTCTGGCAAAAAATACAAAATTCCACATTTTTGCAGATAAGAGCTTGAAACTTCTACAGTAGGGTTCTCTGATACGCTCTTTGATGGTATGATTTTCATTCCATGGAAGGGTGTTTCCCCTTTTTCAAAAATAAGGCAAATTTTCTCTGGCTAAACTTGATGAAACTTATATATTTAAAATCAGCGTAAAACTCTGATTCATTTGATGTATCTATTGGTATTAAAGTTCGATTTTTTAGAGTTTCGGTTACTATTGAGCCGGGTCGCTCCTTTCGAACGAACCAGAGCTCAGAGAACGCCAAAATCAATCAAAAAACTTTTTTCCTTTATTGTTTGTGAAAAGGAAATACCAGCAATATCTAGAATAGCTCATGGTATCAGCCGTCATATCGTTTGGAAAATGTTTGGGAGCATTTTCATCTAAATCAAAAGGTGCTATGAGCATCCGGTTTTACCAGCAAGTATCTGAAAAATGTATCTGCAATGTGTCGAGAACAGCTGAGGGTATAAACCTGGGGGCATGAAGCTTAAACTTTCAGGGCATGTTGAAGGAAGGTTGAGAAAAGGCTGGAGTGCAACCAGTCCCCCTCACATATTCTTTTTAGCTGAAATTTCCTCAAAGACATCTGACCAAATTCGTTATCAAGATTCACAAAGTTCAAATTTTTTTCAACACGCATGTTTATCACTTAACGTCCAGAAAGGCCTGATTCATCTGAAAAAAAGATAAATAAATATACTTTAATGGTTTGTGACATCGCAACTTCTTTTTTATTGCAAAAATAAAACGAAGTTTTTTTTATGAATGATCTTGACAGGCGTTTATATCCTTACTTTAACAAACAAACAATTTCAACAAGGTTGAACATGTAAAGATTCTAATTTGTGTTTTACCCAATGATGTTGCTTTCCATTTTTAGAGTACGGAAAATCTGAGTTCAATGGTATAGTTATATGATGGTTCAGGTACACGACGGTTCAATTGCAAGGTCGTTCAGTTGCACGGTGGTTCATTTGTACCATGGTTCAGTTGCAGGGTGGTTCAGTTAAATGGTGATTCATTTGCACGGTGCATTTTCCATGCGAGTATTTTCATATGGATGGGTGAATATCTGAGGGGAGAGCATTTTCTCCTAGCAATCGGTATCCCAAGAATCTTTCAGATACACGAGGATTCAGTTGCAGGAAGGTTCTGATATACACGGGTTCAGTTGCACGGTAGTTCAGTTATAGGGGCTCAGTTGCTTGGTGTTCACTTACGCGGTGGTTCAGTTACACGCACACCTTCTGTCTGCTTTGGGTGTTAAATCATCTCTTTCCTCTCATTAAAGAAATTGTATGCGTTTTTCTTTTAATTTGACCAGCTCTTAAAATTAAGAGCGAATAATACTAATGCATTCAAAAAAAATTCTTTTCTCTGTAAGGGGAATATAGATGTCACGAAGAGACAAAAATAGTGCCTGGCAAATAATAGCGCAACTCTTACTGATTATGTGCAGTAAAACCAACCCTTAAGCTATCCTTAATCATTAATCTAGACTAGAGTAGCGGTTTCGGTTAATATTTATTTAGTAAAAGTTAAGCCAAGTACTTGAGCATTCATAAAATGAGTATATGCCTAAGAATTCAGACTAGAAATTATTTGAAAACGTTTTGGCACTTGATTCTTTTGAATCTTATAATTTGGCTTTTATTCATGCCGTCAAACGTGTGCCAAATGATTCTTGGGATTCCTATTAAATATGATTGCTAGGTCTATTTTCCCTCAGAAAATTCTCTCCCCTCAGAAATCCAACCATCCCCAAATGAAAATACTCGCATGGCAAATTACCTCTCCCATTGAAAATCCCCCCACCCCCAGAAAACTCCCCTTGAAAAATTCCCCACGGAAAATTCACCGGAAATTCCCCCTCCTGTTGAAAATCTCCCGAGAAAATTCTCCCTGCAGAAATTCCTACCTCGTGAAATTTCCCCCCAGGAAAATTCCCCAAGATGCAAAATTAGGAAACCAAAAAAAGTATCTCAAATAAAAATAATGAAGAAAAGAAGGAATTTTGGAATGTTTGACCTATATTCCAAAATATTGGCAGAATTTGTATTGTAGAATATCCTATAATTTTTAACAGTTTATTTATTTTACTTCTTTGAAAGTGTTCTGGGGGATGAGTTATCATAGCAGGGTAAGCTAAAGGCTAAAGAAAATAATTAGTTGCAACTGTAGAAGAGTTGCCCTATGATGAAAGTGTAAAGAGATATCAGGCTGGAACTAAGAACTACGAGTAGTTACTTTCACTGGACTTGGTCAGGTACTGATCTGAGGTGTCACTAGCCCAAATGTTTGGGAGGAGGGGGAAGGGATTTTACCCACGGACTGGTAATTTCTACCAAATGATTTGGATAACATTACTTTCAAAATTACTTCACAAAAAATACTCGTCCGTGACTTTTCTTCCGAAAAAAAATCCGTATTTTCATCAATATGAGCTTGAAACCTCAACACTTTTGTTTAATATGCAGAATTCAATAGTGTGATTTTTATTCCGATAACTTGCATTTTTTAGGGGTAATTTCCCCATTTTTTTAAGGGGTGATTTAAAGAACATGAAAATTGGAACTTGGAATGTTACGACATTAAAAATAACTATCCTACTGCCTTTTTGACTGACGAATTCAGACGATTCGAACTGGACTTATCAGGAGTTTCAGAACATCATGTCCCAGGGGTAGGAAGCATGAAATTAGGTGATATAGAATTTGTTTACTCAGGCAGGAGGGATAGGATACATAGACAGGGAGTAGGGTTCATGATGAACAAGGAAGCTGCTAAGTCTTGTTTAGGCTGGGAAGGTTTTCATAATAGAATACTCATTGTTCATTTTATGACTTACTTGTTTAGGGTATCAGTTGTAGTATATATACGCTTTTAGAACCGACTGACGGAGATAGTAGTGACTCGGATGAATTTTACTTACAGTTAGAGGAGCAAATAGACAGGGTCCCAGGTACAAATATGGTGTTTATATTAGGAGATCTTAACAGCCAGGTTGGTAAAAATAGGGATAGATGGTAACTTAGGAAAGGTAAACATGGTGTAGGAAAGATAACAGTAACGGCTAGAGACCGTTGCGATTTTGTAGGTATAACTATCTAGTTATGACCAATGCAGTGTTTGGTGATAAAATGGTCCATAGATTAACACGGTATTCGCGTGATGGTAAGACAGCAAACCTTATTGAGTATGCTATTGTAGACCGAAGACTGGCAAGATCAATATAAGCTACTAGGGTATATATATATATATATATATATATATATATATATATATATATATATATATATATATATATATATATATATATATATATATATATATAGGTGATGTTATTGATGTTAAAAGTGAAGATCACCATCTGATAGTGTCTAGAGTTAATTTAAAGTTGAAATTTTGGAAGGGTAACTACCTCTCGGGATGCTATGATTTTAGTAGACTCCAGAAGGAGAATTTGAGAAAAACTTTCCAGGAACAGCTGAATACTAAAATGGAGAGTTTAAAATTTGACAATGTAGAAGATGAATGGAAATATTTTACGAAAACAATTTGTGAAGCTGCTGATGGTGTCTTAGAGAATAAAGTTAGGACTGCAGCAAGGAATATTAGTGAAAAAGCTTTATGTTTAATAGACAGGAGAAGGGGCTTGTACAAGAATTATCTGAGTAATAGATCATGTCACAAAATGAATGTAAAGAAAGTGGAGAAAGCATTAAAATATGAACTAAGGAGGTGTGATGTGGAGGCCATGGATAAAATTGCCAAGGACCGGAAGATGCAGCTAGACGGCATAATAGTAAAACATTGTACTGGTATGTTAATAAATTGAGAGGGACTAGTCAATCTGGATCTGTCCCAGTTAAGGATATGAACGGGACCATAATTAGTTATAAGGATAGAGTTAAAGAGAGATGGGCAGAACATTTTGAGAATTTTCTAAGCCGAGATAGAGTTGCAGGAAAAGATATAGGGGAAAATAAAAAAGTTTGTGATACATTGGATTTGAAGGCAGATTTATTTTATGAGGAAGAATTAGCGACAGTACTAAAACAATTAAAAAATAATCAGGCTCCAGTTGCTGATAGTGTAGTAAATGAGTTTCTTAGATATGACGGCTCTTAGGTTAGAAATAAGTTACTGAAGATTATATATATAATTTTTGAGAAAGAAGAAGTACCTAGTGATTTTGGGAAAACCTGAATTAAACCACTGTATAAGAAAGGTGATAAGAGTGAGTGTGGTAATTATTCGGGCCTCTTTAAATAGCAAAGTACCTAGAAATATGATACTTTTAAGACAGAGAGATGCTGTACACAAAGTTCTAAGAGAAGCACAGTGCGGTTTCTGAAAAGGTAGAGGATGTGTCAACCAGATTTTCACTCTTAAGCTAATAATTGAGAAGTGCCTGATTACCAAACACCTTTGGCCCTCAGTTTTATATATTATGATTAAGTGTTCGACTCTGTTGATAGAAGAGTTTAGCAAAGGCCTTATCCTTTTATGGTATACCGGAAAGATACATTAAAATGATTAGTGCTGTATACGAGAATAATACTGCTTTGGTTAAGGTAGGAAGTGAGTTTAGTAGCTTGTTTCGTATTAAATCAGGAGTTAAGTAGGGCTATGTTCTATCCCTCTTTATATGGATCATTTTAATGGATTCTGTCTTAAGAAGCACAGGAAAGGTAATGGTAGACCACGAATCAACTGGAGAGGAAAAACTCTCCTATACTTAAATTATGCTGATGATTTAAGCATCCTAGATGAAAATGCGAGCAAAATGGATGAACTTTTAGAGGTTTTGCGAGTTCAGGGTGCTAGAATAGGTTTGAAAATAAATGTTAAGAAGACTAAGTCACTAATAATAGCAATAAGAGAAGATAAAAAGGTGACGTTGGGCAGCGAAAAGGTTGATTAGGTGGAAAGTTTCACTCACCTTAGGAGTATTACTAGTAAGGACGGTGGGAGCAGTGAAGATTTTTTTTTACAGGGTGTTTTTTCATAGCTAAAAAAAGTTTGGAAGAATAGGAACATAAGTCTGCAAACCAAGATTAAAATGTTGCAAGCTACAGTGATGACAGTCGTCATATATGGCTCTGAAGCATGGGCGCTCCGAAAACCGGATGAAGATTTGCTAGATGTTTTTCAGAAAAATTGCCTACGGATTGTCTTAGGTACCCAGCTGACTGACCGTATTTCAAGCAGTGGGCTGTACGAAAAGTGTGGTTCAATCTTGCTTTCTAGGGCTATAAAGAGAGGAAGGTTGAGATGGCTAGAGTACTTTCTACGGTGGAAGGATAACATATTGAAAAATATTGTCCTTTTTGGCCAACCATCAAGGGCTAAAGTAAAAGCAGGTCATCCGTGGTTGGGTGGGAGGATGTCATAAATAAAGATTTAAAGAAATGGGAACTTTCTGGGAGGTTGCAAAGAGGGAGGCTTTGAATAGATAGGGATGTAGGAGGAGCGTGCGTAGCCGTGTTGGCCTCAGGCTGCCTGGTGCTGCGGTGAGTTGTTAGTATAGTAGTAGATTTCCTTACTTTTGGAAAATCAGGTAAATTTTCTCGGACTTGACGCATATGGTGTGTAACATTAAACTTAATGAACTTTCTATATTTTGAATCAGCAATAAAAAACGCTCTTTTGATTTATTAATTGTTATCAAAGTTTTTTTTGAGAGTTCTGGTTTCTTTTTGGTACGACTTACTCCTTACTTACAGTTCATTACCAGATACAGTTTGATTCTACACTATATTAAATAAAAAAAACAAGTTTTTTCAACTGAAAGTAAGGAGTGACATCAAAACTTAAAACGCACAGAAATTACTTCGTATATGAAAGAGGCTGCTTCCTCATCAACGCCCCGCTCTTTACGCTAAAGTTTGACTCTTTCTCTCAATTCTTCTTTCTAAAACAGTAAAAAACTTTAGCGTAAAGAGCGGGGCGTTGATGAGGAAGCAGCCTCTTTCATATACGAAGTAATTTCTGTGCGTTTTAAGTTTTGATGTCACTCCTTACTTTCAGTTGAAAAAACTTGTTTTTTTATTTAATTTCTGAACGTTTTTGAATCAATGCATGTTTTGATTTTGGCTCTCCGCAGAGGAATAATCAAAACGAAATTTGTATATTTTTTTTTTTGGCTCAATGGCTTTCTCATAACTTTGATCGAATGATTTTGAGAAAAAAAGAGCGGGGGACGAAGCCTAGTTGCCCACCGATTTTTTGGTTAATTAAAAAGGCAACTAGAACTTTTAATTATTTACGAATCTTTTTATTGGTAAAAGATTTACGTAACTTATAAATTAGCTTACGTAAAGAACTTTTGTATTCTCATGTTTTTATTACATATATGAGGGGATTCGCCCCATCGTCAGTACCTCGCTCTTTACACTAAAGCTTAAATTTTATCCCAATTCATTAAGAATGACCCCCTGAATCACAAAAGCCGTAGAATAAGTAGTTGAAATTACCGAAAATACTTTAGCGTAAAGAGCGAGGTATTAGAAGGAGGTGAGCCCCTCATATGGGTAATAATTTCTGTTTGTTTTAAGTTTTATTGCTTTTCCTTACTTCCAGCTGAAAAAGCTTTTTCACTTTTATTTTTTAATTGTTTTTTTTTTTAAATAATGCTAGTAAATCCTGCTCTCCCTTCATGGAAATTTTCTTCTCCCATTACAAACTCTCGAAGGAAAGTTCCCCCAGCATATCCCCCTCTTCTCAACCCCTCCCCCAAACCAAAAAAATCCTCCTGAAAACGCCTGTATACTTCCCAATAACCATTACTATATGTAAGCACAGGTCAAAGTTTGTAGCTTGTTGCCCCTCCTACGGGGACTGTGGGGAAGTAAGTCGTCCCCAAAGACATAGTTATAAGGTTTTTAGACTACGCTGAATAAAATGGATATCTCAGAATTTTGATCCGTTGACTTTGGGAAAATAATTAGCGTTAGAGGGGGCCTAGGTGCCCTCCAATTTTTTTGGTCACTTAAAAAGGGCACTAGAACTTTTCATTTCCGTTAGAATGAGCCCTCTTGCAACATTCTAGGACAACTGGGTCGATACGATCACCCCTGGGGAAAAAAAACAAAAAAAAACAACAAATAAACACGCATCCGTGATCTGCCTTCTGGCAAAAATGCAAAATTCCGCATTTTTGTAGATAGGAGCTCGAAACTTCTACAGTAGGGTTCTCTGATACGCTGAATCTGATGGTGTGATTTTCGTTAAGATTCTATGACTTTTAGGGGGCGTTTCCCCCTATTTTCTAAAATAACGCAAATTTTCTCAGGCTCGTAACTTTTGATGGGTAAGACTAAACTTGATGAAACTTATATATTTAAAACCAACATTAAAATGCGATTCTTTTGATGTAGCTATTGGTATCAAAATTCCATTTTTT
Source organism: Artemia franciscana (assembly GCF_032884065.1). NCBI lineage: Eukaryota > Metazoa > Arthropoda > Branchiopoda > Anostraca > Artemiidae > Artemia > Artemia franciscana. Next base: position 22,930,749 of record NC_088878.1, read on the forward strand.
AGAGTTTTGGTTACTATTGAGCCGGGTCGCTCCTTACTACAGTTCGTGACCACGAACTGTTTGATATTCTACATGTATTTTTGAACATAGGTGGAATATTCCAAAATGCATCTCTTCCTCGGTCTTTTACTTTGTCGAACTTTCCCTTTCGCTGCTCAATTTTACATTTGGGGATAATTTTCCAGCGGGAATTTTCGGGGTGTAATTTTTCAGGGGGGGAATATTCTGAGGGGAGTTTCTTGTGATTTCCAGGGATATTTTCTGTGGGGATTTTAAAGGGGGAATTTTCGGGGAAATAATGTAGGGGGAATGCGAAGGAATCCTAAAAATGGAAGGAATTAACGAGTTTTTTTACTCCTGTAGAGATTCCAAGTCAATATGATAGACATTACCACATTTGTTACTCTGTAAATGGGACCTATGGGCCACAGTTGCTGCGATACTTCGAGCTAAGTCTTGTCACTGGACGTCCAGTAATCCCTTAGAAGCGTGCAGCTATTTTCTACAATATCTCAAGATTAAATAGGGATTTCAATCGCTTTTACAAAAATCCCAGAGGTAAATACTATAGAAAATAAAACGGATGCATGGTTGCTTAGAAACTGAAGAATAAAAATAGAATAGGGAGCGTGATTAGAACAAGACACTCCAAATAGATCAAACAGCTTTTTCTTAATGAAAATAAATACGATCAAGGTGATACACTAGATGTGCTAAAGCGTAATTTATCGTCTTAATTTAATCAGCTTTTTGCTTATACTGCACGAAAGGCATGAAAAAATCCTGACGCATAAATTTTGTTGAGTAAAAAACTAAGGAAAGCTTGGAATTGTTACTGGAATAGACCCCCTTATATACGATCCAATAACTTTACATAAGAAATAAAAGATTAATATAGAATTACATTACAAACATTACAATGAAAAATAACATAACCTGCCGTCACTTTGATAATAATTTTCTATTGAAAAAAAACGATGCCATATATACATATATATATATATATATATATATATATATATATATATATATATATATATATATATTATATATATATGTTAATTTTAGCGAAAGCGGTAAGACATTGAAAATAGATTCTTGGATGAGGTCATTGAAAACTATTTTTATTGATATCTTCAATTAAGTTTAAACCTCCATATCAAATAACGGCATATTAAAACTTCTCTGTTGCGTATATACCTCTTGGAATTTTCATCCTGTCTTATTAAAGAACGCTTAATGCGTGGTAACTGCTATGGTATTCCTCAGGGTAGATCTAGAGAAACATATGGGGGAGGGGGGGGGGGCAATGTGACATGGGTGCCAATCAGCAAAATCTTGGGGGAGCCAATGTAACAAGGGCACCAATAACTGACCAAACTGACAAGTCGATTTAAAGAAAAAAGAGTGAAAAGCCGAAAAAACAAGAAATGAGGGCGCCAGAAAATACTTGGGGGGTCTTCCGCCCCTGGATCTGCCAGAGGTGTATCTTGACGTAGATCCATCTGTTTTGTAATTAAAACTTTAAAAAACAGCCATTGTATCACATATAAATTGTGTGAGCCAAATGTATACGCAAGGAACGGGTCTTCGGGCCTAATCCTCAGGAAATCTAATGAATATTACGATTTTCTCTTTGACTTTTTTTTTTATTTTCATAAATTCCAGCATACCTAGTTCTCTAATGCTAAAATAGCACTAGGGTCTGGCACCCGCGACCCTCTAATAGTTATATAGAATTAGGAATTATTTGAAGTGCTGTAAAGTCATGGAATCCATTCAAATTCATTAGAATTACTCAAGTGGAAGTACATTAACGCTTTAAATGCTATCGACAAACCATTTACCCTCAATGTAGAGCCGACCTCCTACGGTGACTTCTTCACCTTTTTGAGACAGATCCATCTACTAATCAGTAACTTTTATACAGTAGTTGACATTTAGCACAACAGGCGGTATGAGGGTTTGAGGGGGAGTTGAAAACATTAAATCTCCTAATCAAAGGATATTGATCACATAAATTTCTTTAAATTGATAGATTTGTATCTTTCTTCTGTAAAGATAAATTGAAAAATGAGGTTTATAATCCTGTTATTTATTGCTTGTAGTTCTACAAGCTTTTCTATCCTGGGTGGTAATCAGGGAATGTCAACACTTATTACCGTTATAAATCAGGTTAGCAGAAATCAGGTAAAGTAGTTAAGCGCGCATTTGGTTATTCTGAGAAAATAAGGCGAAAAGCTTGGGGCTGTTAAAACTTGGTCTCAATTCATGATTCAAGTAAACTTAAAGGATCCAAGCCCCGTTCAAAGTCCTTAATGATGGCTAACTAGCATAAAAGTTATGGAATATTCATTTAAGTTGTTCGATTTAGTTGATAATTTTTAAAAACGTTTCAAACGGGTCATTCTTAAAATGCTTAAAATTTAATGACTTGCACTAGTCTCCGCTTTACTGTGATCAAACAGTTCGTGGTAACGAACTGTAGTAAGGAGCGACCCGGCTCAATAGTAACCAAAACTCTAAAAAATTGAATTTTGATATCAATAGCTACATCAAAAGAATCGCATTTTAATGCTGATTTTGAATATATAAGTTTCATCAAGTTTAGTCTTACCCATCAAAAGTTACGACCCTGAGAAAATTTACCTTATTTAGGAAAGTAGGGGGAAACACCCCCTAAAAGTCCTAGGATCTTAACGAAAATGACACCATCAGTTTCAGCGTATCAGAGAACCCTACTGTAGAAGTTCCAAGCTCCTATCTACAAAAACGTGGAATTTTGTATTTTTTGCCAGAACACAAATCACGGGTGCGTGTTTATTTGTTTTTGTTTTTTTTCTTTTCCCCAGGGGTCATCGTATCGACCAAGTGGTCCTAGAATGTCGCAAGAGGGCTCATTCTAACGGAAATGGAAAGTTCTAGTGCCCTTTTTAAGTTACCAAGAAAAATGGAGGGCATTTAGGCCCCCTCCCACGCTCATTTTTTTCCCAAAGTCAACGGATCAAAATTTTGAGATAGCCATTTTGTTCAGCATTTTCAAAAACCATAATAACTATGTCTTTGGGGATGACTTACTCCCCCACAATCACTGGGGGAGAGGCTGCAAGTTACAAACTTTGACCAGTGTTTACATTTAATAATGGTTATTGGGAAGTGTACAGACGTTTTCAGGGGGATTTTATTTTGTTTGGGGGTGGGGCTGAGGACAGGAGGCTATGTTGGAGGATCTTTCCTTGGAGGAATCTGTCACGGGGGAAGAAAAATTCAATGAAAAGGGCGCAGGATTCTCTTGCATTACTATAAGAAAACAATGAAAAATAAACATGAAAACGGTTTTTCAAATGAAAGGAAGAAGTAGCATTGAAACTTAAAACGAACAGAGATTATAACGCATACGAGAGGTTCTAAAAATACTTTAGCATAAAGAGCGAGGTATTTAGGAGGAGATAAATACCTTGCTCTTTATGCTAAAGTATTTTTAGTAATTTCAACTATTTATTTTACGGCCTTTCTGATTCAGGGGTCATTCTTAAAGAATTGGGACAAAACTTACGATTTAGTGTAAAGAGCGAGGTATTAACGAGGGTACAAACCCCCTCGTATACATAACAAAAATATAAGGTTATGAAAGTTTGTTACGTAAGTTAATTCTTAAGTTACGTATATTTTTTACTAATAAAAACGTTCGTTAAAAATTAAAAATTCTAGTTGCCTTTTTAAGTAACCGAAAAATGGAGGGCAACTAGGCCTCCTTCTCCACCCCTTATTTCTCAAAATCGTCTGATCAAAACTAAGAGAAAGCCATTTAGCCAAAAAAAAAGAATTAATATACAAATTTCATTTTAATAATTTATGTGCGGAGAGCCAAAACCAAACATGCATTAATTCAAAAACGTTCAGAAATTAAATAAAAAAAAAACTAATTTTTTTAGCTGAAAGTAAGGAGCGACATTAAAACTTAAAACGAACAGAAATTACTCCGTATATGAAATGGGTTGTCCCCTCCGCAATTCCTCGCTCTTTACATTAAAGTTTGACTCTTTGCCACAATTCTACTTTTTTAAAACAATCAAAAGCTTTAGCGTAAAGAGCGAGGAATTGCGGAGGGGACAACCCATTTCATATACGGAGTAATTTCTGTTCGTTTTAAGTTTTAATGTCGATCCTTACTTTAAGCTAAAAAAATTAGTTTTTTTTTATTTAATTTCAGCAAAAGAGTGTGAAAAAGTGGCAAGGGGAAAAACTGACCAGTGGTGTTAATTGGGAGGATGGGTTCGTTTACTCCTCAAGATTTTTAACCTCTCTCCCTAGATTAAAAATAAATCTTGTCCCCTCCCTAAAATTCCATGAATTAACGACACTGAAACTGGCAATAGGGTTGCAAGAAAAGTTACTTCAGCAATCTTATGTTTTTTTTTTTTTTTTTTTTTTAAACAGAAAACGTTCAAGTTTTTAGAATTTGATAAAAAAAATACTAATCATCCTTACAGAAAGAATACAACTATCTTAGAATAAATACATTTACGACTTTCCATTGAAATTTTTAAAGGGAATTTTCTTTGTCACTATTTTTGTTTCGATTCCAAATTTCTTAAAAAGCAGAGAATTGATCCCCAATAAAATTTTTAAATATCAATTGATAGTTTACGAAACAATCGGTTTAGTTTGCTAAAGCAAAACTCTGAATCTAAGAATTATTTAATGAGTCACCATCACCATTTGATTTCCTTTGCATTTAAAGAAAACTAATTTCAAGCCAGCCCTGGTGCTTTCGTTCCAAAAGCGATAGAAGGAACATACTTCTCTGTAAATCGTTATTCTCATGCCATTTTGGCTCATTTGCCCTGAAAGTTTAAGGTAAACTGGACAAAAAAAAAATCTTAGACAACCTTTTTGATGAGAAGTAAGCAGTAGAGGTGATTCGAACATGGTGTATATTTCATACACACTTGCTAAAAATCCGGCTAGAGAGGCCAGGGACTAATTGTGGTCCTCCACGCAAACAGATTAGAAATAATTGCAAGGTGCCGTTTTAATGAAGGTGGAAAATTACTATCTTTCTGAAAAAAATTGGTCGTTTAGTGTATGGTTAGAGGGCGTAGAATGCGGCATTATATCGCTTTGGTATTAGAAAAATAAAATTTGCGAGATTCTTTTGTGATTACGGTCTAATCAAGAAGCAACTTGTCCACCTGTTGGGTGCTCATCGAGTCAATCAGCAACCTGAACTTGGCACGTTACTGCACTGAGTCACTAAAACTCCACAGCTTATCCTCGGATTGTTTTTACACCGAGTCGGAATTAAGCTTGCTCTGAACCAAGAGTGGACTTGTTTTAACCATTTAAGGACTTAGCTTGAGTTCAAATCAAATCTAGACTAAGCTTTTTGTGTTGAAATTTTTGTGCCACGCTTTAGTATTTTGTGAGCTCGTCCAAAAAACAGAGAATAATATTGACACCAAATAACTCTATTTCTAATTATGGTCCTGGGTCTTTTCATTCTGGGTCGAACGCACCTTATATAGGTCTTTTTCTATGCAAGTGTTTCATACTTTGAAGAATCAATGCAGCTAATAATTTGCACTCCGTTCATGGAGTTCCACATGCAATTTCACCTGCAATTTTACTAGTGTTTGGAGTTTAATAATGTCATGCCCTTGATATAGTCATTATAGAAAAGAATTATTCATTAAGAGCCTGGCCTTGAGGAAGCACACGGGGGCAATTTAAGTTTTTCCCCACATCCACCTGTAAGAACGTAAGCCGCCATATTTTTCATGAATTATATATGAAATACTCTTCAATCTAAATTGCACCCGGGGACAGGTGTGCTCCTCTTCCCTAACTAAACTGCTGATTTTCTATCCCAAGTATGGGCGGTCTTCCCTGCCCCCAAAAGATATACCTACTTGTGTACAAAAAGAAAAAAAAAGCTGATCTAGTCCAAAGATTACTGGGGATAATTTATGCGCTAGAACGAAAAGGAACCTTTGGTATTCAGGTGCAAAATCCAGCATACAAAATTATGAAATGTAAAAAAAAAAAAAAAAAAAAAAAACAATAGAAACCTACCCATGTACTCTTAGACCACATTTATCAAAATTTTCAATAAACCAAAAAGAAGATTCCGAGCATCCTTAAGTGACTATGTGCTCACTCTACTCAGAAACGGGGGTTACAAAATGTCATCTAGAGTTCGAGTATAAAACGATCAGGGTAGCTGTGAATATGGAGGGTAAAACGTTAGAAGTTAATTTTAGTCCAATTGTAGTCAATTAAAGTACAAAGTCCGAACGCACTCTTTTAGGCTTAATAGGTGTTCTTTTCTCTTAAGATCACCAATCCCCAACATAGAAAGAAAGAGCCAAATAAGGTACATTCTAGCCACAAGGAAAAGACGCATGACTACAAATAAATATAATCACTTGGGGTCTATAGTGGCGTAATGTTTTTGGGCCTCATAGTTGCCAATGGAAATAGAATCCATTATTTATTCCTGTAACCCTCTAAAAATGCAGGTAACATTGATACGGTTTTCCAGGTCATATACCAAACGAAATTAAATTCTAGGAATTTCGTTGGTTCAATCTAAATCATACGGTAAACTAAAATTAATATAGAGAGCATAACAACATACGATTTCTAAAAACGAAGGAACTTTTATTGAAAACTTCGTGAGATCAAAAAGGAAAAAGAACAAATCATTCATCTTTCGATAATGAATAACTGACAACATTGTAACCAGTAAAGCTATTTTATGTCTTATAAATTATATTGGTCACGAGCATCCGTAAATGTAATTCTGATGATAAGATTACTGGCGTGGGTAATGGGGGGGGGGGAATTGGGTTGGAACCTTTCCCTTTTCAAAAAAGTATACTTCTACCAGAAATAACTACGTTATATGGTTTATGGTTATATCGTTATATCGTTATATGGTTATATGGTTTTCGCCCTCGGGAGGGGGGGGAGAGACTCTTGTTATATAAAAATTCAAATTCTTATATATATAAATTCTTATAAACATACAAATTGAAATTTTTAAATTTGCAACTCTGCTCATCTTTTATATAGTACAAAATATAAATTCAATATAAAAGCATTACCTATAAAATGTTCTTTACCATGTTTTGTCTAACTACAGGGCAAAATAAACACGATGGCTCTCAAAAATGAGGACTTGATGCAGACGAAGAATATCACAAATCGCGCATCTGACCTTACTACTCATTACAACAGCGTTACATCATTGTGGTATAATACATCGCGACACTAATATTACATAAAAAATGGGTTTGAACTTTTGATTTGCGTTTTTTTAAATTACTCTTTTTTATATAAATACACGAACTAAATTCTAGTCTACAAAATCATTGGGTTATAAGTAAACGGTGGAAAGCCTGATAAAGGTTGGAACATAGTTCCTAATGGGAGTTGATGGGGCAGCACCATAAGAGGTGGAGTCGGTCGCTGATGAGTTCTGGTGTGCTTTTTAAGGTGATCTCGACGTCCAAACTTTTTTCCGCATTGTACACATGAATAAGGTCGCACACCAGTGTGAATTCGTTTATGTCTTGTTAACTCCTCATTCCGAGTGAAAGTTTTGCCGCAAGATTCGACTTCACATTGGAAAGGTCGCTCTCCTGTAATTAGAAATGAATAGTATAATTTTGTTGTAAATCTATATTTCGAAGCATTTGGGATAAACAGGTAAATATATATATATATATATATATATATATATGTGTGTATATACATATATGTAATAAAAGAAATCTAACTATCCTGATGAAGATATCCTGATTTTCTCTAGTGAGTTGTCAACACATTTCTATAAGGGCTAAAGTTTTTTACTGTTTTAAGAAGTAGAGTAAGAGAAAGAGTCAAACTTTAGCGTAAGGAGCGGGGTGTTGAGGAGGAAAAGCCCCTTTCATTTACGGAATAATTTCTGTTCGTTTTAAGTTTTAATGTCGCTTCTTACTTTCATTAAAAAAAACTTGTTTTTTTATTTAATTAAATGTTAAAACAATAGAGATTTCGTGATTTCTTTGTTTAAAAGCATAAACAAAAAGCAAGTCTCTTCCAACATTCCCACACAAAAAGCTGAATGGCTTGGAACTTAGGGGGGGGGGGTCTCCGTGTAAGTATCAATCCTTAACATTTGAAAGCAGTGAGTTCCAAACCTTGGCACTGGAATAAAAATGAATTAAACTAGGTATATTTTCATATTACGAAGAGTTGGGAGATTGAAAGCACAGCAAAACTGAAGCTAGTATGAAAGATAAAATGACAACATCGGTTGCCATCAAAAACCGGATGATAGGAGACTATGAAGGTACTTGAAAACAAAAATAGAGTACAGTAGTAAATATGAATTTTAGACCTAACGAAAAGTTTTTTCATTGATATTGAAAGATCTATGAACCGGTAAACTAAACATTTTAAACCACCAACTGTCTGTATTTATGACATTCTATTGCGTTCTTATTAAATCAATAGTTACCTTTTATCTTAATAATTATTAAATTGAGGTGGTGAAAGGTCCTCACTGATATATAGAATAATTTTTATTCTTGTTAAATTTTTAACACTGACCTTTTCTTTTCTTTAACGCTGATTCTGTTCACTTTGATTCCTGTCAGTTCGTCAGACGAACTGTACCAACTAGCACATAATATTGAGAAATTGTAAAGGCCATTATATGTGTAGGAGTGTTGACCATTAACCTCAACGAGAGTCCCCCAAAAAACTAAGAACATTAGGCTTAAAAATATATCTTTGAAGGTCCGAACACTAAAATTTGACCACTATAGTAATAACAATTATTTATATTAAAAAAAACTGTTTATTTATGTATCTGTTACCGTGAATGTCCAAAACCAGGTTAATGTTGACATTACCGGTGAATGTTCTCCTTGGATTCAATTGGCTTTGCGAGTCAGAAGTTTTCAGCTTTACGCAAGCTATGAAGGTAAAAGTTAAAGTTATGTTATGTTAATTTGGATTTGGTTGGTTTGGATTAGGTTGAATTTGGTTATAAATATCACAAACGGGTTAAAAATATATCTTAACCCAACTTCGCCCATTCTAACCTAACCTAAGTTAACCAAACCTGTCATTAAATAAAAAAACAAGTTTTTTAGCTGAAAGTAAGGAGCGACATTAAAACTTAAAACGAACAGAAATTACTTCGTATATGAAAGGGGCTGCTTCCTCATCAACGCCCCGCTCTTTACGCTAAACTTTGACTCTTTCTCTCAACTCTGCTTTTTAAAACAGCAAAAAACCTTAGCTTTTAAGCCTTAGCCTTAGCCTTAGTTTTAAGTTTTAATGTCGCTCCTTACTTTCAGCTAAAAAAAACTTGTTTTTTTTTAAATTTAATTTCTGAACGTTTTTGAATCAATGCATGTTTTGATTTTGGTTCTCCGCAGAGGAATAATTAAAGCGAAATTTGCAAGTTTTTTTTTGGCTAAATGGCTTTCTCATAATTTTGATCGAATGATTTTGAGAAAAAACGGAACTGTGGAGGAAGCCCAGTTGCCTTGCGATTTTTTGGTTACTTAAAAAGGCAACTAGAACTTTTAATTTTTTACGAATGTTTTTATTAGTAAAAGATAAACGTAACTTATAAATTAGCTTAAGTAACAAACTTTTGTTATCTCATGTTTTTATTACATATATGAGGTGTTCACCCCCTCGTCAGTACCTCGCTCTTTACACTAAAGATTACATTTTGTCCCAATTCATTAAGAATGACCTCTGAATCAGAGAAGCCGTAGAATAAATAGTTGAAATCACTAAAAATACTTTAGCGTAAAGAGCGAGGTATTAGGAGGAGGTGAGCCCCTCATATGCGTAATAATTTCTGTTTGTTTTAAGTTTTAATGCTGCTCCTTATTTCCAGTTGAAAAAACTTTTCATATTTATTTTTTCATTTTTTTTTAATAATGCTAGAAAATCCTGCGCTCCCTTCATGGAAATTTTCTTCCCCCATGACAAATTCCTCGATGGAAAGCTACCCCAAAATATCTCCTCTTGTCAACCCCTCCTCCCAGCCAAAAAATCCCCCTGAAAACGTCTGTACAATTCTCAATAACCATTACTATATGTAAGCACTGGTCAAAGTTTGTAACTTGTAGCCCCTCCCACGGGGACTGTGGGGGAGTAAGTCGTCCCCAAAGACACAGTTATAAGGTTTTTCGACTACGCTGAATAAAATGGCTATCTCAGAGTTTTGATCTGTTGACTTTGGCAAAATAATTAGCGTGGGAGGGGGCCTAGGTTCCCTCCAATTTTTTTTGGTTACTTAAAAAGGGCACTAGAACTTTTCATTTTCGTTAGAATGAGCCCTCTTGCAAGGTTCTAGGACCACTTGGTCGATACGATCACCCCTGGAAAAAAAACAAAACAAAAACTACAAAAAATACAAAATTTCACATTTTTGTAGATAGGAGCTTGAAACTTCTACAATAGGGTTCTCTGATACGCTGAACCTGATGGTGTGATTTTCGTTAATGTTCTATGACTTTCAGGGAGTGTAAAATAAGGCAAATTTTCTCGGGTTCGTAACTTTTGATTGGTAAGACTAAACTTGATGGGACTTATATATTTAAAATCAGCATTAAAATACGATTCTTTTGATGTAGCTATTGGTATCAAAATTCCATTTTTTTAGAGTTTTGGTCACTATCTAGCCGGGTCGCTCCTTACTACAGTTTGTTACCACGAACTGTTTGATCATCAAACCTTGCATTAAACTAAAAAAGTTGACTGGTAATGCTGACTAAATGCAAGGAGAAAAAAGGTATTCGGACTATCACTGGTGAATTTCGTTCACGAACATCAGACATTCACGGTAGCATATCGTCTATACATGGGCTGAGAGACGAAATGCACCCCCGTGAGCCTTCATGTCCCTGGAAACTAATATTTTTTGCCAAACTATTGTTCTCTTAGATAATGGTATTATAATTTTCGCTGGCTTGGTGTTGACTATACTTGGCACGAATTGGGAGTTTCTTCTAAAAACTTATTGAACACGGCACTTTGATATAACGCTTTTATTTTGTTTTCCCCTTAACCAGTTTGTAGAGAATAAATAATCTTAAAAATTTGGAAGGTGAGTTTCCAGATCAAAATTTAAAATTTTATTTTATTTTTGAGGACTCAGAGCTATTGGAGGATACTGCCGCTTTTAACCATGTTTCGCCCTGTGTATCTTGTACCCCCCTGTGGCATTGGATTAGTAAACTGAGATAGCCATTCCACTTAGAATGAACGAAGGGTCTCAAGTGATCTTTCAGGGAAGATACGGGAGAAAGGTTTCGTTGACTTTATTATTTCTTCCCATTAATTTTTGCTTTTTTGAGTTTTACTCGATATATATTTTAACTTTGAGTCATTTATATGCGTTTGTTCATTCGTATTTATTTCTGTTCGTTCAAAACTTATTATTTGACTTTATGCTTGTTTTAGGATTAAAACTGCTTTTTACTTTACTTTGAAGAACATTTATAAATAATTGCTTAAAAAGATTACTGGAAATCAAATTTTCGATTCAAACGAGCGCTCATCTGATTTTGGAGGTTAACTGGCAATCATCCCTGGAAGACAAACTAAAAGAGGAAGTAAAGGCTTATCCATATCCATTTTTCCCGGGAAAAATAAGAAAAGTATTTGTTTTACTTTTCCGTATTTGAGTACTTTCTGTCTTCAAAGGCCCTCAGAAATTCCGTGTGTGACGGTGGAATTTTCGTAACAATCACATTGGCTTCTTAAACGGGGTGGGTTGGGGTAAAGCTTTTCGTAAAGTTATGCAAATTTATGTTAGTTGGTAACTATCGTTAAGGGTCACTATTACCTACACAGTTTGATAGTTTTGATACGTACCCATTAATAAGCATCCGTTGGGAAAATTATTGTCACTTATTTTAATCTAACTTTAATTTGGATCTAATTTTAATTTACTCTACTCTAATTTACTCTAATCTAACTTTAATCTAATTTACTCTAGCTTAATTTGCTCTAGTCTAACTCTAACACAAACCTACTCTAATCTTATTCTAATCTAATGTAATTCAATATATTTTAATCCTAATTTACTTTAATTTAACTTTTATTGATATAATTGTAATTACCTGTGTGACTTCGAATATGTCCTTTAAGCTGTCCGTTGTTTGAAAATCCGACCCCACAATGCGGACACCGGAATTTCTTAGGTCTTGGTTTGCGTTGTGCTTGATGAATGAACTGCATAGCGGATGTGCTTGGTTCAATCCCAAGTGATGCTAGTTGCAATGGTGATAAAGATTCAAGTGTGTCGACCAGGCCTTTCCAGTTGGCAGAAGATGCTGAATCCTGCAAGATTGAATTAGTATGAAAGCAAGCAGTGCTACAATCCAGAACTCATAAAGCATTTTTCTTTAGCCATTACCTCATAAATTCATTCAAATCTGAATTGAAAATATACTATAATAATATGAAGCATAAGGACGTGGCTAAGGAGCGAGCCCAGAAGAAAAAAGGAAGTAAAGATATTATTGCTATGGAAACTGTTGATCTTTGATTGAACACCAATAAATGAGTTGACCCCTCCTCCCAGGATTCCTAACAAGAAAACCCTTACCATGTCAAAGGTGAAGGCAATTCGAAGAAAAAGCGGAAAAGCAGTCACTTATAGCATCTGCAAGGGGGGGGGGAGTAATAGAATGACCAGGTACATAATCCTTAGTAATTTCACGGGGTATGTGGTGACCAAAGGAGAGGTTTTAAACAAGTTGGACTTGAAAATAAAGGATCCCGTGTGTCTGCCTTAAATGTTTACTGTTACGGCAAGTGTGAAGCACCCGCTTAAGTGATGGTCCAGCCTTAGGTCAAGCAGAGAGTATAAGCTGTGTAATCTAATTCCCCTAGCGACTTCCATGGCAATTATCACCAACATTCTGAGCCGTAAGAGCAGAAATTAATTTCACGGACTGAAATTGATGGCATGAAAGTTTTGCGGTGTCGCTAGAAGGCTGCTCCATATGAGGCTGTACCCGAGATTCAGTTAAGGGGGCAGGTGTAGCAAGACATGTAAAATTACGTAAAATAGCCAATATGTAATCAAAAATGACACTTTTCTGAACTTACGCTTAAGTATTATAGGGGGTATTTGGACCAATCCATCCTTCAAACTGATAAAAGTCAACGCTGTTAAGTCGATGGTGTTAATATAGTGGTTATGTAAGAAATTGCTCATGAAATTTCAGAATTTAAAGTTCCACACAATGTCAGAAACCCTTATCAAACCGTTTCTTCAACTTATTGAAGGAACGTTAGACAATTTCTAGGAGAATCAAGAAAAACTAATATTAGCAACACATCTTTGTCCAACAACACAAGTTCAGAGACGCATTTCAAATATGTCCATTAATGTGATAAAACAAATTTTATCTAAAAGAGGGGCATCTCCTGTCTTGCCTTTCATCTTGATGAGTCCACCAATGCTAGTTGGCGTTTTCAGTTATTCATTTTGCGTGAGGTATAATTATATTCACTTAGAGGACATCAAAAACTATTATCGTTTTATTATATAACTAAAAACCACTTTGAAAGGGAAAGAAATCCTGGGAATGATGTGTCCATTTTTGACAGTAATACTTTACAAATGAAACATTTGTTGGTGTATGTGATGATGGACCAACTTCTTAACAGGATTCTTACCAGGCTTTCAAACAAAAAATAGAGGGCTTTCACCGTAAGTAAAGGGACCACACCGTGCTTTGTCCCGCACTGCACGCACATAACTATTCGCTGATTTGTTCTTCCTACCAAAACTCCTCTAAGAATTTCTTACCTTTTTGATGACATTTGTTAATTATATAAAACATATTACTGCTAATGCTCGTCTGTCTAATACTAGGTACCAAAATGAATTCTGATCACAAAGCTCATTTTTTTGTAAATTGCTCTTCGCTTTTTTTGCTGTTCATCAAGGGTCATGTGGTTGGATGAGTCTTTTGATTTGGATCAGCTAAACCAGCCAAATTTATAATTGTAATGTGACATAACTTACGTTACTTACTTGATAGATTATGCTTAGGTGTGTTTATTAAAGCTACAGATCTGGTGCCTTAAAGTAAGTATTAGAAACTTCGCCAAGGTTGAACACTTTATATTTTTTCGGAAACTGGAGAATTAGAAATAAGAATATGGGATGCGCTTAGAAAGGAAATTAATAACTACCTCGACGCCCTTGAATATAAAATTCAATCTTATTATCCTGAAGATTCTTCCAATTCTTTGAAGAATTAGCTGCTTTAATCTCAAGCCGATTTGATGTGCTGCCGATATTTCTATTGAAGTAGAAGACAAATTTTAGAGCCACAAA